>NW_010247631.1:56456-75130 GCF_000690775.1 Eurypyga helias
ATGTAATCCCTTAGATTCCAGGCAACAAATAACAATAAGTCAGTGTGAGTTACATTAAAGGCAGTATACCTTCCAGGTTTGTATTCAATCACTTGCTTATTTTGAGTCCTGTCTGCCTGGCTGAGGTTGTCCATACCCATGTGGAAATGGCAATGCCCTTCATGCCAAATATATCATTTCTACTTGCCACCAAATCCAATTGTCCTAAGCTACAGTTTACCCAAATACTCTGTGGGGTGGTGCATGCTGCCTCCTGCCTTCCCAAGACTTTGAAGTTGACTGGAAAGCCTCTAAAAGAAATGAGGTTAGGAATAATATTCCTGAAGGACTGCTACAAACAGCATCAGTCAAACTTGGCCTTTATCTTTCCTGGGCAGAGGGAAATGGTGTAGCTGTGCTTGCTTCTCAGCAGGGACTTACTACTTAGCTCATGGGTATTCTGTTGTGCATTTGAAGCAGAACAGCTCTAAAGAGGAGATGCAAGAGTGTGGGGGACAAAGGGTGAGAGAGAGCAGGGGGACAGGCATCAGCCCTGGGTGATGGATCACAAGCAACCAGGTGAGCACTACCTGGGCTCTGCTTGTTCTTTGGGAAGAATTCCCAAATCTGAGCAGTCTCAGCTGTATTGGAGGCAGGATGAAAGCATGCTGAAGCTACTGGATTATTCACAAAGCATGACACTTGTATCCAAGCCAGCAAGTTTGATATAAAACGTGTTGTAGTTTCTCAGAGCCCATTTTTTATTCATCTGGGCTGTGGAGGAGCACTGCACACTTGGACGTGATGATGCAAACTTCCAAACTGTACCCAGCCAAACTGTACCCAGTACAATAGCAAAGCCCTGGCAGGACAGCTTGTTCACTCCTCCCCTCCAGCGAGCATGTTGCTGGTGGCCATATCTCTAGCAAAGCATCATGTCAGCCAAGTATGTTGCAGACTTTTCCTGAGCTTGCTGCTGGAAGTACCACGTGAGCAGGCAGCCCATCTCCAGGGCAGCAGACCTGCGAGCACCCTGGTCACCATGTAGGAAGAGCTGCCAGAGAACAAGTTCCAGAGAGGCCATGGGAAAGGGGAAACTTTGGCACCAGCTGGCAATGCAGCATCTGGGGCTGTAGACCTTCAGGGTGCCCAGCTCTGAGCTTGGAGTGTGGGAGACTCATGACTCTTGATGATGCCCATGGGCAACCAGAAATCTGGAAGGGCAAAGCCAGAGATGGTGCCATACCACAGATTTCTTCCAACCTGGACTGTAAGAGATGTCCTCCCTCATCCTGGCCTCCTTTTTTGTGACCACAGGGATATTTGGCCACAGTTCTGGCTGCTGAAGCATAATGGAAAACTTAAGCATTGGAGTGTCAAGTCTGGAAACGCATCAAGATTTGAACTGGTCACAGTCTCTTCATGAACATAAGGGGTTTCCAGAGGAGTCTTTTTTGATGATCAGAACTGCCTGGATGTAAGACAACAGACCATTTTTCTGATCCAGTGTTACATAGATCTGTAAACTCACACCCACACCTGCCTTTTTCTCCCTCTCTGAAAGCAGTGCCTGTCAGGGGACTTCCCTTGAGAAGGTTACTTCAGTGAGACATCACCATCCTTCCCAGAGCTTTTACTCTATCACACACCTGCAAGAGTTTGGGTCATGAAGCAGATTGTCCAGATTTAGCAATTCTGTGCTATGTTCACTCCACACAGGCTGACATCCAAGTTCAGGATGGTGATGACCAAGTCACAGCAACTGTTATCCGGAGCTGCCAGCTTCCAGTACATTGAATGGACAGAAGAGATGGTGGTTGAAACCACTTGCTGTTGAATTCTGGTTTAGATGCTTCCTGTTCATGTAAGGAGAGAGAGACTGGGTCTTCTGGGCAAGAAACTGTCTGAACCATACACTGCTGCCCTGACCAGGGTGTTATGGCAGGTCCTAACAGGAGTTCAGGCTCTTAGAGATGCTTCGTACACCATTTTGTTGATATCAGTCTCTTTATCCAGTTCAGGGGTAGCAAGTCTACAGCCCTGGTGCTAGAGATAGCAGCTTTATTTTGTGTAGCTGACAGACTCTCCCCTGTTCCTCCCTCACCACACTACTCCTGCCCAACAGTGACTTACAGGTTGCTGCCCTTCTCTCCATATCCCAGAGGACAACATCTAGATGTGAAACGATCCCCCCTCCAGTCCCATAGCCAGACTGTTTTTCTGAGATCTCTTCCCTCCTCGCTGGCAGATACTCTCCAGCCAGGCTCCACTTCAAACATCTCCTGGGCTGCTGGTCTCAAAGTTCTCTGAAGAGACCCATTATCCTGGAGACAGATGTCTAGGACTGCTTGGCTTTCCTGGAGGAAAGCAGTACAAAGGATAATCTTGCGGTAGCATCTTTTCACCAAGCCCTGCTGAAAATGTAGGCAGTGAGCTGGAAGCAGCAAAGAAATGTTAATGAAGGTGCTTTCATGGACACTGCACATGTATGTTTGTAAATCCAGTCATGCTATTTCCTGAAATATATGTGCAATGTTCTCAATAGTGAAATAAAGATGTAATTAGCTTCAGCTCTTTAGTGCTTTGGAAAACAGCATCACCTTGGTTTGAAGGGAACTGTTAAATAAGATTGAGTTACCATGCTGAGTAACCCACTGCAAAGATACAATCTAAGGACGGAACCTGACCCTGCCAGGATTTCCTCTTTAGTGTGTTTGCACTGTATCAGCATCTAATCTGAAGCACATATCTACATTTCTCTGAGTCCCATTCAGACCCAAAAAAAGCAAGCTGAGTGAACTCAGCTTCATTGAATGCTAAAAAAAAAAAAGAAGACATTTGCTACAAAAAGACAATTTTAAGTTTATAATCTGCATGGTCCAGGGGCATTTTTAAAGCATCTGAAATGTTAGAGGTCTCCCATGTCCTCCAGAAATGCACAGAAGAAAGAGAAAATGCTGCATAGCAAAGGCCTTTAGGAAAGTTTGCAATGGAAAAAAAGATTTGGGATGCCAATGACCCGTTCACATTTTTCAGTGAACAGCAAAATACCATGAAAGCATTTAGTCCCCTTCATGGATTCAGCCACAAGCAAAGCCCGAGGTATCCTGAGATACCAAATCCACTTAGGGTCTTCTTAACTACCCAACTACTTATCCTCAGTTCCTTATCTTTTGACCAACAAGGTTTGATTTTCAGAGGAAAGGGATGAAATAGTCTAACAGGATACTTCAAGGCTGGTGAGAATTTTGTGGGAGATGCAAAAGAGATGCCCATAACCTGAGGTCATGTCCCCAGCTGGGTGCTGAAGGCATGGCCATAAACAATACAAAAGTGTTTTGCAAGATCCAAAATCAGCAGAAGTGTTAAACAGCACGACAATTAGAGCAGATAACTCATTGCATTGTCCATTTCACAAACCTGGGCTAATAATCATCTTCCACCATTCCAGCAAATAGAAGCTAAAATTAAACATCTGAAAAACAGGAATTTGAAACATAATGAATGTTTTTTTTGAGTACAGGGAGGGAATGACTTTATGCCCTTCACTAGAAAACTCTAGGCTTGGCCCTACCGGAAGCTACTGCAAAGCAGACTGTTAGCCAGCAATCCAAACAAGCATGGGGACGAGGGGGACGTACAGCACTGCTAGGTGAGCAGGTGTCATCTCCATTAGGAGTCACAGTTTTGCTATTAGAGAGCCTGCAGATCCCCTGACTGAAGAAATGCCATCTAGCACTGTGGGAACAGAGCAGTCTACTAAGTAGAGAAATATGCTGACAAAAATATTGCTTTCAAAAGAAACATTACCCTTTTTTTCAAGAGAAAATGGGAAAATTTTTCAGGGATGGAAAAAAACTCCAAAGATCTTAATTTTATAATATTTGAAAATAACTCCCAGAAGTCAAGGAAAATGGCAATAAAAATGAGAAATGTTGAAAATGGAAAGAAGTGGGGTAGGCTGCATGAGACTCAGGTCCTGGCACGAAGGAGGGAGAGGTTGCCGTGCAGCCTTGCAAGGGACACTGCAACTATTTGTGGGAAAATGAGGGGGCTTGTTGAATTTGTAAGGTGTTTCATTGAGAATTCTCCAGTTTGGAGAAGCACTGAACTTCCCCTGACCCCCTGCCCTGAGATGAAACCACCTCCCTCCCACCTGCAAAGCACAGGCTCCAGAGAAACACCACTTCCTTGTGCCCTTCTCCTCTCCATTCCTCTTAATATCACTGCTCTCAAGTTGCCTGATGTGCTGTTTCTGACAGAAATAACCTGCCTTGGCACTGACACTTGAATTTCACTTAAGGTTCATCACATTATTAATGACAAGATCAATATGACCAAAGCCGCAATAACAGCTCTTACCATTCATCCTCCCCTCCCTTTCCCAAGCACCACACAGTTTAATACTCCATCTCTTTTCAAGGGTATTTGCACTGGAAGGAGAATCACCCACTGCTGGGGACGGTTCATTCAATCCCCGACAGCTGTCCTGACATATTTCTCCTGAGCCTTGAAACTTGAGTGATAAGGCTCAGGAGTGGAATAACCCACAGACTCTGTCTAATCACAGCGACTGCTGTGGCCTTGCTGAACTCTCCTGCTACAATTAGGTAATCACACTGGCAGACAAGCCTGATTCATATCGTTTTACCATCAGTAAAGTGATATCTATCACCCCTACGACAGACCTGTTATTGCTGCAAACCACTTCAGCCTACCCAGTTAAAAACCCCTTGTAAAAGCAAAAAAGGGATTTGGACATATTTTATGGCAAATTAACTTTTAACATATTCTTTCCCTCCCTATATTAAGATCACATTCGCAGCTGACACTTGCAGTAATGTCTGTGCTCCTCACCAACTGTGAGGGTGGCACTGGGCAGGGGCTGGCAGCACCACCCAGGGCATTGGAAGGGATTTAGGATAATCTGGAGTGGTGAATTGCCCTCTCTTGGTGCTCATCTCTCTCTGTTGATTCTGGAGGAAGGCTAGGCTACGTGAGATTAGCTACATGGGATGAAGTTTACGTCAAGGACAAGTCTGTGCCCCGAGGCAACTCAGGCAAAGGCACCCAAATTGAGACTGATGCTCTCTCTGGCCCATTGAGACTGAGCTCCTCTGGCTCTGCTCCTGCTGGACCTCCCATGCAAGTCAATGAGGACAAAAAAGAAACCTCATAGATTTAAACGAGCTTCAGATCAGGTCTACAAATGCTACATTCCCCTCATCCTATCCAGCACAGCCTCTTAGCCAGCCCAGGGGAGGACAGGGGATTCATCATGGTCTTCAGCCTGCAGTACGTTCTCATCTGCCCATCCAAAGGTCCTGAAGTCCCATCCTCTAATTTTGGTCTAATTTCTATTCTGGAAATGTGGTCTGGTCCTGCAGACATTTGGTGAACTGCCCTGTTTAAAGCACACAGAGCGTTTCAGTGGCCTCCACTCTGGCACTGCATTTCAGTTATTTTTCCCTGAAGGAAATGTCTCACGAACACATGGCAATGGAAAACTCTATCATCCAGGGCCATGTATATTTCTACTAAAATGTTATTAACCTCTGATCTTTTGTATTAAATCATTGCTTCTATATCTGTACCTTAACACAACCAAAACCTGCGGTAACAAAATGCAGCCAAGACATTCCAGAAAAATACCTTCACTACAGAACATGAACTTCCCATTATAGAGGCTGCATATGTGTACTGATTGATCCCCAAACTGGCATTTCAATCTATTTCCCACTGGAGGACTCACTCATTACAGAGAAATAAGACAATTAAGTCCATGATAAAGCACATGCATCGATAGATGAGGCTGGTGGTTACTTTACTGTACATATCTAAACAATAGCTGGTAAATAAACCTATTTGTGATCACATGGCACCTTTGAAAATGAATAAGGAAGAAGTAATTATTAAGCAGCTGCTTAAAAAAATAATCCCTTGCCAGCATGAACACCACACACACACATTTCGCTGTTGCATCCATGACTGCAGGGCAAAGGCGGGTCAGATGCAGAGATCGCAAGCAAACTGTCTGCAGACCTGCTGAGTCCCAGTGCCCCCTTTCAGACGCATGTGGGTATGTGTGTGCTTATGTGCTGATACGGGAGCGAGCTCTTCTCTCCAGCGGCAGGGAAAGTTTCCCAGAAGAGACCATGTAAGCTGTTTTTATCAAGAGTATGACTATCCATCCTATTTTTCCTTCTATTTCTTTAGCTGATTTTCCAGCTAATCATCATCTGGGCAAAATCAGGACAACTGTGCTCTATAAAGGTGTAGCTTTCTTTTACATATCTATCTATCTTTCTATCTTTTTCGTTATTTCTTTTTTTTTTTTCCTGTCTGGATGAATTAAAAATAACAAAAAGAAAATCCGAGCAGACCCATGGTAGGAGAAGGTTCCCTAAATCATGGCCTTTCTCACCCAGTCCATGCCCCTATGGCCTCTCTCCTCATCTATTGCAGCTGTTTTCTCTTGACTGAGCTGCCATGCAGTATCTCCCTCCCAGCTTTTGGCCTCCCAATCCCACCGTTTCCTATTGGTTCACCTTCTTGCTGCAGGAAGGTCATTAAAGCCACATACACTGACCTTGACTCAGCATTACATTCCCCCATCCTGGACCCCAGTGTGCAACCTTTTCTGCCTTACCATGAGTCTCCTGACAGAAGGTTTTACCCTTCATCTGCATTCACCCAAAGATACAACAACCTGGAACAAAAGCAGTATTGTGGTTGCGGTTGGGTGCGGAGAGATGGTGCTGGAGCAGCTGGATGGGAGCATCAAGCAGTGCCCTCAGCCCTGGTGCTAAAGATTGACTACTTTCCCATCCATTTTGATGAGTTAAGGTTTGGCACCAAGGAAACTTATCGCCCACCAGGTGTAAGGCCACTGCTTCCTTTTGTGCTTTTGCATCTTCTTTAAAGTTTGAGGAAATTAAACAAAAGCTAAAACATAACCCCAAATTTTGGAGATGGAGAGCTTCCTGAAATCTTCACAAAAGTCACGGAGATCTCAGAGGAAACCTCTCCCACTCCAATAGGTAAAAATATTTTTTCCACATTTGATCACATTTTCTTTTGCTGATCAGACCTAATTTTTACCTTGCTGGACAGTCCTGTTATTGGTGCTCATCACTGGATAACAGTGGAGAACTTGGGACAATCTGTCATCCCTGAGGTGCTCAGCAGTGCAGTGGTCTGCTTCAAGAGGGACAGAGGAAAGAGGGAGATGACAAAGAAAGACAAGGCAATGAGGAAGGAAATGGAAGAGGGAAGAAGAAATGGAACTTCAGAAAAACCTGGAAATACAAATCCATAAGGAGTCTGAAATGGGATATAAGAAGCAGCAGTGGCCAGAGTGGACTTTCTTTAAAACTCTTGTACACATCAAACCAGATTGGTCTTTTTTGTGCTCATTTTGAGGACATTGAACAGTCCCACAACTGCTGCAACAATCCCATAAAAATTTATGGCCAGAATCCTTTTGTCCCTTTTTTTAAAATAAGAAAAGAGCTCAAAAAATACCCAAACCCAACTCCTCCAGAAACCCCTTAATTCCCCTCTGGCCATGTTCTTAGATGTCAAAGAAACCAACGTCAGGCTAAATAGATGTGATGTAACTCAGCAGATTTTCCTGTGCTCTAACTGAATTATAAACCATTACTTAGGGCTGCATGTTCCAAAGCCTGCATACTCCCTGCCTGGCAGAGGGTGATTTACTGCTCTAGCTGGGCACAGTGAGCTCATGGCAGGGTCGGTGGGCAGGGTGGGCTATGGACCTTCCAGGGACGGCTCCAGGTTACGGTGGGCAGGTGGCTCCTTGATGTGCAGGTTGCTGCTGCTGAGCGTATGAGGACAGATTGCAGAGCCATACCCAAATGCCCTCACGCGCTGATTTAAGTGAAACAGAGGGGGGAACTAGTGACACATAATGGCCATTTTAGTCTCTATCCTAAGATAAATCCGCTATCTGTTTTTTCTCACTGTGCAGGCAATGGCAGTTTATGAAGCAGCTGTCTGAAAGGAAATTTACTGGACAATTAAAAGTGCTGACTTTCAAGCAGTGCTCTCGAGGTGGAATCTAAAATTATTGGGTGTGAAATGCAAATAGATTTAACAGTTTTACTGCTATTTATATGACGTTCACCCATTCCCAGCTATTTTTCCTCCCTTTTTTTACTCTGATTTTAAACGACCCCAACTTTCACAGGTTTTAACAAACACAGACACATGCAGTAAAACCTGAAGCACGCTCCAAGGCTGAACAAACCCAGATCAGTGGTGTGTGCAGCAAGGGAGGGTGGGTGAAAGTAAATTCTATCCCAAACCCCTAACAAAATATTAATTTAGAAATAAGCTGGTAATTACATTCAGCTTTGGGTCTGCCCCACAATGCTCTGAGGCAGTTCTTATTTAAATAAGCTGTTGGCCAGTACCCAAGAAACCTCCTACTTGAATAATCACAGATTGACCAAACTAGTTTCTTTCCAGCTCTTGGAAAACCTTCCCTGAGGAGGGATGTAGGAAACCCACAGCATGGCAGTGGGTCAGGCCCCAGAGGAATCTTGTTCCCATGGGCATTCCCATGGAGCAGCCATTTGCTCAGGTGCTCCCCTGAGGTTCAGCATGATCTATCAGAGCTAGGGGGGATTTTTTTATGAGGTTTTATTCCCTGCCTGCTACATTACATTAATGACCAAAACAGTTCATGGCTTAATTAAAGATTAACTGTTAAGATTAGTAAAGCAAGATTGTCTCAGGCTGGCCAGGCAGGACCCTGGAAGAAGTATGAAAGGATGAAAAACAGTGGGAGAAGAAAAGTGAAGCAACCCCTCTGGAGCCTCCAGCATTGTGTAGAATTAGGAGTTTCATACTTTTTGGGTCATCTGATTCCTTAGTTTAATTTGAGGGCAGGTAATTATTATGCTTGCCTACCTCCTCCTGGACCTCACTTCATAAAAGGTGCCACTGAAATGCTTGCTACAGAGTGGGATTTTCTGTGTTACTTGTAATGGACCTCTTGTACCCATAATATGCAAGATTTATCACTGCTGGGGAGAAATATGTGCTTCTCAGACATTCTAAGCTGTTGTGTGAGCTCCATTGTACCAAAACAACTCTAGTCTCAACCTAGTTTGGAGCCAACTTTACACATTCATTGTTTAGTTTACTGGTTTTGTGCTTGTGACCTTCATTATCTTTTGTGAAGCAGATCAACAACCTCCCCTACCAGACATTTCCATCCCTATCTTGTCTGTGAAATTGTATTTGTTACTGTTTAAAAATTACCACAGATGAATTCTCAAATCCCGTTTTGCGTGAAGTGTCTCTTGTTAGCATTTTCAGATAGGCACATATATCCATACATCCACCCATCCATCTCCCATGCCATCTCCATGACCTCAGTCCTGCACAATTATCCGTAATAAGTAGGTGTACCTGCACCAGTGTCCATACAAAACTCACCCATCCATGTCCTTGTCCTATGGACAACTCTATGTCTTTTGTTGGATCTCTTTTTCACCTCTTCCTTCAAATGCAGCCCTAATGAGAGAGATATGGCAAATGTGTTTCAGCAAAACCACAGATTTGATTTGTCTTGATTTAATCTCACTAAGGAGCTCACTTACTACCATCCCTCCTCTGCCAGACCTTCCCCAGCTATGGTGAGGGATGAAATACCCTTCCAGGTGTCACAGATACATCCCTGAGCCAAAAGCATGATGCAAGAAACACACTGTACCCGTCGCTTTGCAATTGCTGTTACCTGAGCACCGTGTCGAGGTGACTGTTCAGTTATGTTATGACCCCATGTATTGTCTCAGGTTCAACCCCAACTTGCCATGGTTAAGGTGGGTGTCATCCACCCCCTCCCAGTCTGGGAATGGGATGCAGCAGAGAGCTGAGAAACTGGTACAACCTTCGGTAGGTCTCTCTCCTCCTCCTCCAATCCCCTACAAAATTCGACCCACAACTCTCTGTATGCCGCTGCAATTATAGAGATCTAATCAGGTTTTCCTCCATTTCTCCTACAGAAATTAAATCTGATGTGGAGGAAGTGGAGCAGTGCCTTGAATGTGAATGCCTTTCCCTTCACTCTCCCATTAGAGAGCTCATGTTCCTGTAACTCACCTATCATGACAAACCCGCCCAAGATCCTTCCCTGCAATCCCATAAATAATAATAATAACCATTCTAGCCATCCTATCAAGTCATATTTCTGCAAGCTGGCACTGATTTATTTTTTTGGCTCTTTCATCTGAAAAAAGTGAAAATATTCAAAGGGATAATGAAAAATCTCACTTCTAATTCTGAAGTGAAGTTTGCCAACCTGGAAGGTCTTTAGAAATGACTTTCTGATGAACATGCGTTCAGTGGGTCTCCACTTGGCAGCTACATTTTGATTAAATCCCTCTATATATCTGTATATTATATATGCAAATGTAATTATAATCAGCTGGGGGGTGAACAGTACAAATTCGGGGATTCACTCAAATAGCTGTGACTTAGAAGAAATAGTGCTCCTAATACAAATAAATAGGATGGTTCAGTGAAGGCCATGCCCATGCCAAGGGGATTTTACTCTTGGTGCAGAGAGGAGCAGGAGTGCCTAGAAGCACTTTTTCTGTACTTTTGTCTGGGGTTTCCCAGGTGGAAATGTTTGTGCTTGCACTGTAGAGTTTGCAGGTAATGAGTATGGCTCCTCCAAAAAGCACCACAGCCACTGCTCTGCCTCTGCATGGTTAGGCTGTAACCTATATGCGTTAACATTATATGGCTGTTGTGCAGAGGAACTATCGTCCTTAAAGACAGTGCGCTGCAGGGCTGGTGTTCCCAGAGAGAAAAGGGCATGTCCAAGAAAATCTGGCTGGAGACAGTGACCTCTCAAGCCAAAATTAAGGATTAATTTGGGGATACCCAGACATACCGGTATCTCCTGCCCGGTGTCAGGCACTGTTGAGTGTATTTCCTGAAACTCAGGGCTCCCCCAGGCTGGTGCAAGCCCTGCAGCCCCCAGCCTGGCCGCAGAGCACCCAGGGCAGGGGTAGCCACAGCTCTGTTTTACAGATGTGCGACCCCAGGAGCCAAGTGCCCGCACCTCATGCTCCATAAGTAACACTTTCATACAACTTTCATCAAGGGCTGGGTGTGACGCAAAGGACTCTTTCTGGGTGGGTTCGGATGCACTGGGATTTGGTGAAAATTACTTCAACAGGGACTAAGCAGAGCAGACAGAGTTAAGAGCAATGCTCTTGTTTTCAAGTGCACTCTTAGCCCCCATCGTCCCTAGGCAAGTAGCAACTATTTTCTGTTATGCAGAAATGTGATAACCTCAAATGTTTTGTGGTGCATCCCAAACAGGGCTGCAGTTCCCAGATCCCCAAATAAGTTGAGGGGAGACCTGAATAATGGTTGAAATTACAGGATGGTCAACATAAATAGATGTCAAGTCTGGAGTTCCTTCTGTAGTCCATGGTACCTCTGGATTCATTCCCATGGGCTCTTGCGGTGATACAAAACCAGTGTAAAAGTAAAGAGCTGGTATCCTGATTAGTGCACATATACATAATCATATATATAAAAATATACCTATATCTGTATATTATTATTTTGCAATGAAACAGTGGTCTCTAATTCTTTATGTTCCCTCATGCCTTATCCAGCAAGACTAGATTGTAACATATTCCATATTGGCTTGCTGGGGAAAGGAAAAAATAAAAGGTCTTTGCTTTTTCTTTTGTTGTTTTTCATTTCCCAGGATCCACCATTTGCAAAATAAAATCATGTTTCTACTGCATGCAATTTTCTGTTAACCAGAACAAATTAATACACACTTCAGGTCATGGTCCAAATAGTGAAGAAAATAAGAGAAAGGGAGGATAGAGCAGAGCTAAAGGGTTGCCTAGGCCATGTGATTTCATCGCTGCTGAAATGTCACAAATAGGAGTCTGTGCCATGGGGTGGGGACAGACACACTTTAGGATGGGTCTGTAGACCCAGAGGTGATATCTAGATGGGATTTCATGGTGTATGGAAGATATGGCTGGACCAACAGACAGGAAATATTTAACCAAAAAAATACAAACAGAGGTTTGGGGAAGAAATTATGGGCAGGGGGTCAGGAGAGAAAGTAAATAATGCATAAAGTTGTGTTTGAAATTTCTGGATCAGCATTTAATAGGAAGAAGCCCAGGAACTGCCTGCTCTCCAGTCTGAGGTATGGACTAGCCGTACTTCGACACTGAAAACACACAGAAAAACAGACACTTGCTGATCTCTGACCTGTTGTTAAGTTGGGATCAAGTTCAAGCATGAGCTATGTGTGCTTCTCTAAGGAAAGTGACTTAGATCTGGTCAGCCCCAAGTTGACCCTTCTTATCAAATGTGACCATTGGACCAAATGAAGTCTGACTGCCACATCTGGAACAAAACATCTGGCAACCAAGTGGGTGTGGAAGGGGGAGAAGGATGGGTAAATACTCTTCCATAAGTCTATTTCATTTCAACAGTGTCAAAAGACTTTGTTCCAAATGTCATGTTGATTCATTTCATTTTGACTTTTACATTAAAACACTAATTGTATTATATATAAATGTTGACATTCTATGAATATATTAATATATTAATATTGTGGTATAATATAACAGTCAATACAAAATTAATGGAAATGACACTGCACATACCAGATGTGTGAGCCTTATCAAAAATTAAAATTCTCGTGGGCCCAAACATTTTAAGGTTTTCTTTCTACCTCCTATTTAATCTGTTCCTCCCACATTACATCAGTCTAAACTGTCTCACAGAGATCTGCTAGGAAGAAGCAGCTTGTAGGTTGGCTTCTAGAAATTGTACAGCCTGTCCTGGTTCCCACCTGTCCTCACATATTCCAGAGTAGAAGACCTTTGGGCAGAAGACCTTTGTCCTCAGTCTTGTTTTAAATGTGTGGCCCTTTTTCACATCCTCTTTCTATCGTTGTCAGCTCCAGGTTCATGAGGTCCCTTCCTCCATGCTCCCTCCAGCCCATCATACCCAGCACAGCACTTCTAGTACAAAGGTCCACATTCATTCCTCTGCTGATGACACCGATAGGAACAGGAGACAGTGCAACTGCTCGGGTACTGGTATGAGAAACAGAAAAGTTTTAATGTGAAGCAAAATTCAGTGAATCTGCAAAAAACTTTATTTTATGACTGAAATCCTTCTGGCAACAGCTACTGCCTTTGTACATGATCTAAGACAGAACTTTGCTGTAGTTAAGTCCCCATAACATTCATTTTTTTTGCAAGCGTGTAGAGCTGGTTTGAAAGAGGGTCCCCTCCATCACATGGAAAATACAGTCACATTTTTCCTTAATTTTTAAATGAACTAAAAAGAAAAAAAAATGTTTGGGTTTCTTGGTTTTTGGAAAACAAAAAAAATTTTTTTTTTTTTTTCAGTTGAATCCTTAAAATCTGCTGCCAAAACCCCAAAGCTTTTGGATTTTTCTCCAAAAAAATAATACAATTGGGTTTTGAGGTATTCTTTTGGCAAGAAAAGCAACATTCTGAGGCGAGCAGATGCTTTCTGTAGGAAAATGTCATCTTGTCAAAAGCACAATCTTCCTTCTTAAAGGACGTTTATGCCAGAAAGCATTCAATCAGCTCTGTTAGCACCCCTTATTCTCTTCCAGGGATAAGCGACACGATGACTGCTTTTTAAAAAGATGAGCCTTCCAAGAATAGTTACAGAGGAATCATGAATTTCAGATCATATCAAAGCTTGGTACACAGAATTACAAAAGGAGCCAGTCTTATATTCCAAACCATTGGATCCACCTATAGCATGCCATGCAATTGCTGTTAATAAAGTGACTCCATACTTAAATGCAATTCCTCTGTTGTATAAATACAGATTTCCTCGGCGGGACATTGTGGTTACTTTAAGAAGCTGGAAGACATAAGAGCATCACGTTCCAAGCTTGGCATTGAACAAGAAGCCACCAGAATTAAATCAAAGTGCTTCTTTCTGGCAGGCAAAGCAAGTGTAATGAAAATTCCAGCCTTGATCCTCTGCCAGTGGTAGGCAGCAAATTGAGTGCATGCCTACCACTCCCAAACTGAAGTCCCTCAGTCTTGCCCAGGATGCCAACTACCAGAAGTACAAAAGATGAAAACAGTCTGCCAGACAGAGCAAACCAAAGTGCTCTCTTCATTAAGAGGAGTTTATTACTTTCTTCCAGCTCCACCCACGAGCCAATCTGTCCTGCTCGATCTTGTTGGGACCAAGGAAGAGAGGCTGACTGCTCATGGTGAACTTGGTGTTTCAGGAAAGCTTTTGAGGTGTCTCCTTCAATCACCAAGACCTGCTCTGATTCCTGTTCACAAGATGCAGATTCTTTCCAACTGCAAGGTACCAGATCACCGCAGTTCTAAAGGCAATATCCAGTGAGGTTGGCTGGAGCATCAGAGAGAAGCATCACCAGGAGGAGAGGAGACCGAGTTTGGAGAGGAGGGAGGTTCACCAGGCTGGGTTGCTTTCTCTCAGTCTCAAAGATCTGAGTAATGTCAGTTATTACGAGGAAGTGAAGCTGCATTTCTTCAAAGCAAAAATACCTTAATGGTAGTATGTGGCATGTACACTGCAGCTGGTGCTGTGGGGCTGTGGCCAACTGTGCTGCACCAACCTGGGCAGCTCCCCCTCCACTGATGACAGAGTGAGCCCTGGTCCAACCACTACAGACAGTAAGGAGCCTCAAATGTGCACTCAACCTTCCAAAACAGTGGCATCACAGCCATCACAGAAGTTAAGTGGGGAATTTGTGTTTGAGAGCAATCTTCAGATCACATGCCTTTTGATGCTGGCATGCTGAGATTTCCCACCTCAGTGACAAGTCCATGCCAGTCCGGGCCTTCTATTATCCTCCATCCTCCATGAAAAACATATCCACACACCCCCACATTGAACGGTGTGTGTTCAATGCGTTCAGTGTGTTCCCAGCACCCACTCCCGCCTTGGTCACCTGGGCAAAGCCGTCTGATGGGAGCGGGGCTAAGCCAAAACCTTGAATGAGGTGGTGAGAATCACACCTTGCCTTCATACGCCTTGTTTCTCCAGAGCAACTCGGCTGAGGCTTTGGAATTGCTCCAAATTAAGTCTAAAAAGCAAGGTTTTCCTGCCGGCCTGATGTAGCTGCAGTTAAAAGCTTGGGAATATTATTACAGTACTGGATTCAGGGGGGCAAGGGGTGAGTTTCTGAAACGTCTCAGCCCTATTTTCTTAGGGACTGCAGTAAGAAAGGTTAGATCAACACTGAGTGCCTTTGAAAGTGCCATCCTGCACTGAACAAGAGAGCGAGGCTTTGAAAATACAAGACAAAAAGGGGCCTTTGAGATTTTTATTTGAAAGTTGTAAGAAAAGCATAGTGATTAGTGGATGCCCCCTTTAGAAAACACCAGCAGCTGTCTTTATCTATGCATCTATTTTAAGAAACATGGCCATTTAATAATTAATGCCTATAAGTGCCTAGCTATGAAAATGCAAAATGAAATATTAAATAGAGTCGGTACCAAATGGGAGGACTTCCGAAAGGGAACAAATGAGAGCCATGTCATTCAGTATTCCCAGGGAACAGCCTCAAGGATCTAGAGCAGAATGAATCCAGGTGGATGAATATGAAGTACTTGGTAGCAGAAGAGAATGTGGGCCACCGATATTATTGTCGACAACCCTGGCATTTCATGAAGTGGGACAAACAGGAGACAAATCCCCCCCAGCAGCAGCTGCTTTGCTCCCTGTGCCAAATTTAGCCTGAATTTTGACCAGGCACATGCAGAGCATCTTTCTAGGCCACAAATTGGTGACTTCAGTGGCTGAATATGAATAATGAAGAGTGCAGCTCATGGAGATAACAGCACAGGCTGAGATGCATGTTTAACCTCCCTCCCCATCCTTTCATAAGCTCCCGATACACTTCTGATAGAGAAGATACTTTGGAGTTTCCTGAGAGTAATCAGCCTTAAGTCAGAGCGAGCCATTTCTATTATCACTGCTGGCAAGAGCCAAGGTTATTAATTGTTTCAAGACTAAGAAAACCTGGGTAGGATGTTGATACAGTTATCAGGAGAATTTAGTGCAATAAACAGCTTGGAAGTAAAATTAAACCTCACACTCCAGAGCTCAAACAAATCACTATTAGAAACCAAACTGAAATTGCTGTGGGATACAGATAACCACGTTTCTGCTTTTGCTAGGAATTTTACATCTTTGTCTGGCAGAAGCAGCAGTTTTGGGAAGATTAATTTGTTCAGGTTTTCCTGAACATTTCTCCTTGGATATTTGGAGGGGGTTACCTGTGTTTCTGGTTTTCCAGGATTCCTGATTGGAGCACGTGTAGCATTTTCAGCCAGGCTGAGGGCTAGCAAGGCATGTGCAAACCCAACAAACAGTATGCTTGTGGTAGATCCTACACTTCTGGTAAGTGCTGGCCTTACCACAAATGTATCACAGTGGTGTCGGCTGCACGTCAGCCTCCAGAACGGCTGGACACGAGCCCCACAGCTTACATCTGCCTAGGAAACCCTCAACAAATGCACAGCAGCACTGGCTACTGCAGTCAGATATAAGATGCTGTGTTTGACAGCTCTGTTCCCATGCCTAAACTCTTCTCTGCACCCTCACAAGGGGCTGCTTCACTCTACACATACAGCAGTGTGCCTGCCCCACCATATGGACTTTGGTTTCCACCTATACATAGCTACCTCCATGGTGAGACTGCCCTGCCATCCTCTGCCTCCAAGAACAGGCACTGCCAGAAAATAACACCAGCAGATGGGTGCTCCAGTGCTCTGTGTGGAGAGGTAGGAGCAAACGCCACCATACAGAGCATGAGGAGAAGCCTACAAAGCAGAAAGATGTGGCTCTAAGATGGGACACACTGCAGCTGTTTCCAGCAGGAAGCAGGAACTGATCAAAACATAGGATTTTCAGGGAAAAGTAAAGCCATCACATGGAGCATGAGCAGGAGAAGGAATCAGCTCTGGGCCTAGTGCAGCTCTCGGGAACTTCGGTTTTATAGTCTAATTCCAAACATCAAAAAGTGCTTCCCTAGAAGTAAGAAGAGACTCTGGAATCACATTTAATAACACAGGACCAAATTTTTGGCTGGCTGAAACCTCCGTAAGCCCAACCCGGCAAACTTACAACCAGCTCAATTATCTCCTGTTCAGTCTGAATATGAGAACCTCCTCCATATGCTTGCCCTCCAACTCCTCACAACGAAGTAAAGCATGAAGTATCTGAATCATCCCCAGCCAACTGTATATTCGTTATTTTCTGTATTTATTTCCAACTCCAGGATTAAGAAAATGACTCCAGTATTATGACATCCATACAATTAAATGTATCATTTTCCCATCAACTGCCTGGCTGTGCCAAGCTGGGTAGCTCGGATCCTGTCGCCATATGGAATGCATCTCTGCCTGCACAAGACTCAAACGTGACAATTAGAAACGGGCTGGGCTTTCCCCCCACCCCCATAAGCAACAAAGCACTCTGGAAGCATTTAGTGGGGCTGAGAGAACTTCATTGTATTAGCAGAGCAAAGGGTGTTTATCAGTCCTTTCAACTGGGACTGAACCGTGATCTTTAGCTGATAGCCCCATGGGAGGTGATGGGGAGGGACCCATGTGGATGCTGTTGCCCAAGTCTTCCTGTCCTAAGCAGGACCAATGGTCCTCTGAGCTCCACAGTAGCACCTAGGATCCTGCTTTGGGATCTTCCACCCTCAGTATCTCCCCTCCAGCCACCTCCTGGCAGAAAATGCTACACAGAAAGATCCCAAAATTTGAGAAATTATGGAGTAGTCAGTCCCCATGGCCATTTGGTTCAGAGATTCACAGGGTGGTAGGGATCTGAAGGGACCTCTAGAGACCATCTAGTCCAACTCCCCTGCCAGAGCAGGATCACCTAGAGTAGACATCTATCAGAGATCAGGTGAATTCCACATCAAAGCAATATAATATACAACTCCCCAAAAGCTATTTGAAGGTACCAGCCTTTGCTTCCTACTCCCTTTGCTAAAACAGAAGGCGCTCTCCAGTAAAACAGCACCCTGAAGGTCTAGCTGCAAAGCAAGTGCTTGGCACAGTGCAAATGAGCACAAAAAGACTGTTCCTTCACCAGAGTTACTGCAGACCCTGCTCGTCTCATGCTCATCTTCCAGCAGATGATCTCTGGAGAAAAGGAGGCTCTCCAATCTGCAGGGCAGACTGCACTGCCAAGGCTGAGCAAGAGCAGTTGCTTTCATAAGACATGGACATGATAGAGGAATTAACCTGAGCTGCTCTGCACTTGCTGAACCAGATCTGACCTCCTCTTTTGCAGCCTCCTGAGATGACCTTGATCTTATTCATGTTCCCACTGCCCCTGAGGTTGGGCTACACCTTTGGTTCTGGACTCTGTTTTAAGTCTCCTATGAATAACAGTGTCAGACCTTCACACAGCTATCTCTGGAATGTGGCCAGGCTGATCTCTATGCTTACTCAAGGTGACATTGATTCATTCTCCTTCTCACTGGCCAGAATACATTATGTGAATGTGCTTCATAGCACCCTTTCTCATCCATCCCCACCGCCTGGCTCCCATCCCTGACCTCCACCTTTGTCAGACCCTCCCTTTGGGATTTAGGGTTTTCTCATTGTTGTGGTTTAACTCCAGCT
>NW_010247632.1:0-438 GCF_000690775.1 Eurypyga helias
AAACGGGACAGTAGTTGGGAAGTAAGATGTGCTGAGGGTCGTAACAAGTCAAATATCACTGTGTGCAATTATGTAGAGAAATAAAGTGGGAAAAGAAAATGGTATCAACAAAAAAAAAAGTGCCCCTGGACTCACATATATCTGACAAACAAACCAACCCTTTAAGAAGTCGGTGTATCCAACCAAATTAACATAGGACAGAAGGACAGCCACTCGCACATGAGGAATCTGGCCCACTCTGACCAGTCCCATTAGTTGCCAGATGCAGATGCGTAAGGAAGAAAATAGGTAAAGGCACAGCGGACTCCCAAAACAAAGAACTGTCCCCATTTTAGATACAATAGGCCTCACTAGCTTTTTTGATTATTTAGACCAATATTAATGACAGTTGAAGAGTGCCAGTATCAGGCTCTAAAATCACAGTGCTATGCCACCAAA
>NW_010247633.1:0-9096 GCF_000690775.1 Eurypyga helias
TCCCCCGCGCTTCACCGCCCTCTTGCTGCCGGCGCTCAGCGGTTCCCGAGCTGTGTGTACCCTGAGCCCCGTGCAACAGGCTGGACACGTTTGAGGTGTCACCTGAGGGCTCCCAGCAGCCCGGCTGCTTCGGCCTGTAAGCAGCACTGTACATTTCACAACCCTTCCTGCTCCTGGATGGTGCTTTTTTCTGTCGGGTTTAATGATGTTCAGAAATTCAGCCCATGGATCTTACCTTTTTGTTCCATGTCACTGAACCGCCGTGGTGGCAGGGGCACCGTGCAGTTCTGACAGAGTTACTACTGAGATAGCGGGACGATGAGTCAGTCGGGCTTTCACATCACTTAAGCATCTTCTGCATTCACACACGCAGCTACTTTTACTTCCAATCAGGTTTTTTACTTCTCCTTTTAGTAACTATAATTCCCAGTGATCTTAATACGTAGGAAATTCTCTCTACTCTGACTTTTCTCCAAACCCCACTACCCAGTCAGCCTCAGCAGTGATCTACATAACTCTGACGACAAGTTCAGTCACCTCAGTCAAGACCCTCCCCCACTAATATGGTTACAGCTAAATCAGTGCAGGGGGACAAGAGAAGGGCTCTCCTTTCTCAAAAGGCCAAGAAGAGGAGAAAGGAGTAGCTCATAAGGAAAAGGAGAGAGGGAAGTACATCATAGCCACCCTCAGTCCATACTAATCAATAATAATACCTCAAAAGGAAAAGACCTACTTTGTTATTTTATGTAGCATTTTTTTGTGTTTCATACGTGAGCTGCAGTATCCAAACCCCAATCACTCTTTAAAAGGATCTTATTTACCGCAATGCAAGGTAGTGCTTTCTTATTCTTTACAGGGGAAAATGCCCTAAAAACCTACCTTGGCTAAAGGAGTTGATGATGACCGCATTACAGCTCATTCTTGCCTCCTGCAGACGTTGAGGATGGGTTGTCTTGCTGAAGGCAAGCGGTACTTCCCTGCAAAGCAGCAGCTTCGTAGTGCTTGCAGGAGCTTGGCAGGACTCAGGGCCTGCCAGTGACAGAGGAGTCAGGCAAATCACCTCACTGCCACTTTGCGCAGTAGTTTAATGGCCGAGGTGTTACAAGAGGAACCATGTGAGGATATGTGTGGTGACAAGCTGTTAGATAACTAAGCACTGGGCAGAGAAGGTGACACTTCCAAGGTAGTAAAAGGAGTGGCAAGTGGTGGAGGTGACCTTATACCCTAGGTCAAATCTTTATCACCCAAACCAGAAGAAAACCAGGGTCATCTCTATAAAAATATACACCATATATTCAGGTAATTTTCTTAGTTTTCATAGGTAGGAATCTAGAAAATATTTAGATAATAAATAGTATTTATTTATTGGGATGTGTCACTTATGTGGCATGCGTGTCTCTTTGTTTCCTGTTGGGCAAAGATGAAGACAGAAGAGAACTATTGCAAAATACCATCTTAGCTCATAGGAAGTGTTTGGACTTCCGAGTTAACACCCACTTACTAATTTCAGAGTGCTTTCTGTTTGAAACATTTAAGAACACTGAAATTGAATTTTGCTAGCTGGCAGAGCATTAAGAAGCTATACATTTATTAACTCAAATTTGTAAGGTTATTTCTCTTTGTTGCTCATCCCCAGCATTTAACTACAGGAGCCTAATTTGCATAACGGCCGTATTGTTGATAAGTAACTGCAGAATATGCAAACTACTGCTCTGATTGCTTACCTCCTGCAGAACTGGATATGAGTGCATGTTATCTGAAGCATAGTCTGCTCATTTGCTCCTTTCTCATGCTTGATGATGCCTCAGTTTCTTCTTTCACTGAAGGATGACTAAATTCTTTTATCTACAATAAGGTAATGGCTCTAATTATAAAACTGGTTACTTGGTCTGTGAGTGGCATATTAATTCTAAGCAGACACTCTGGCTCAGAGTTATAAGGGAAAATATGTTTGGGATGCATATAGAGGTTCTCCCTGTTAAACTCGATGACAAAAATAACGAGGTATGTGTTTTGGCTTCAAAGCTGACGTAGCCCAGGGGACAGCTGTGACACAAACAGGACGCAGTGACAAGCTGTCATGGAGATACTTCCTGTAATGATCACTAACTGCTCTTGCTCTGCCTACAGTGTCAAGAGTCCCGAAGGAGGAAAGGGTCTGAAGGATGAAGGTTAATTTTCTTGGGAAACAGACAGGAACTATTTCTCTATATAATTTAAACTGCTCTGAACCTAGAAACAGCAGATAGCACAAGCATCTGTGTGTTGGGATCGCATAGCTTGACCTCTATGAGGGAGGCTTCATTTAAGGTTTTTCTATACCTAGAAACTGCCTGGTGAGGACAACTGCAGTTTATATGGATGCATATAATTAATTATATGGATGCATATAATTAATGACAAGAAGGACGTATTTTGTAATTTCTGGGCTTCCAGTCTCATCTGAGTATGTTTCGATGTCAGATTAAAGTTAAGCTTTATGTTACAACTGAAAGAAGGGCTGCTGTCATCCTTATTTTCTTGTCCTTTTTCCTTTTCCATTAAAAAGCCAACAAAATACCATAAATATTAAGGTCCTGCTGATCTTGTATATAGGTTTCGTTTGGCAGAAGGCTTGAGGGAGTTAGCGGATGTGCTGACTACCTGCTCTACTCTTACTGCTGGCTCAGCCAGCTGCTGCCAGCACCCTGGCAGGAGAGGGCAGAAACTGCCATAGCTGCGAGCTGCCCTGAAGATGCTCCTGGTTTGCAGTTTGAGCAGAAGCCCCGTAGGGAGGGGGAGCTCCAGACAAACCCAAAGCTGTTGATGCTGGGGGTGCTACAGGCAGGGAAAGACAGTGACACAGCAAAGCAAGAGGCTGCTAGGCAAGGGACCAGGTGAGGTGCATCCTGCAGGAGAGGACAGCCCTGGCTTTCCTTTCATCCTGCTCTGCAAGTCCTCGCTTTGCATTTAGCCACAGAGCTCCTCTGCAGGGAGGAATGGCCAAAAGGTCCTTCTAAGGCCTGTTGTGCTCAGGGTTCTCTTTGGACTTTATCCGTGTTAGGAGGAGGGAGACTTTTGGCAGTGCCAGGCCTGGCCTTGGGGGCTCCTTCCAGCACTGACTGAGCTTTGAAAACACAGGTTGCACAATGAGCATTAGAAACAACAGTACTATTTGCTCACCTCTATACTGCAATCTGTGTCTTGCTTCAAGGGGGTGATAAAAATACAGTGGGGTGCACACATTACTTCTGATGCGGTAAGGTGGTGATGCTTCTTAATTCAGGCTAGGTGCGCTTCTGCATTTCTGCCCTTCTAGGAGCTCTCTGCTCTGTGCCCTGCCACGCATCCTTCTTCCAGGGCAATGCCTCTGCAGACAGCTTTTCTCTGCTTGGCCAGTGATGTGGCTCTAGGGAGCTGCCTTTTCAAGTTCTGCCATCAAAATCAATGGGGAGAGGGGAGGTAATTTGCCTGATTCACAGATTGGTTTCCTCATTTCATGTACTGCTCAATCACCACTGACAGAGCTGGATCCCTTGTGAGGGTCAGTCCTTGGGCAATCAAGTCTGTTTGAGCTTTAACCTGGGCTAAATTAGAGATGCAAATGACCATTTATTGCTTTTGGTAGGGGAGACCTGAGCAAGATTATTTCTTTTGACAAGAATTTAAAGAAGTGGAATCTGTCACGAAATATTTTATGTTTTAGAAGATAGTAATTTACATCTTTCACCTTATAAAAGGTGAAAACACAGTGTAGTGTAGGTCAGTACACAGTCACTATCACTGTCATGGTGAGTGTCAGATACTAGCAAAGTGTAAACTGGAATTGTCAGGAAAAAATTAAATCAGCTCTCTTCCTCCTGAAATTGATTTTATCAGCCTTTTGGAGGAAAACTGTGGGATTAGGGAATTAAAATAATATCTAGAAGTGAGCTCTTGTTTGGAGTATACATTTCAGGTATTTTTATTACTCTGCGGTATATACTATCAGGCACACTTAAAGAATTAAAAATATTTTCTTATGGGAGCAAACAGTTGACAAAGTGTAATTTACTGTCACTAAATTCAGTATATTGGGGTTTTTTTTTCTCCAATTCAGTATGAAGCCAGATTCTGAAATGTCAAAATTTTATGCAAAATGGGAACTTCCTTCTGCACAGCTCTTTTTAAGCCCTTTACAGGCAAAATGAAAGCTGCTTAGTATGTTTGTATGCCAAGGAAAGATACTCTATTTTTGTGCTCATAACCAAGCCAGAAAAAACAAGTAAATGACCTTTCTTGCCACTCAGGTCACAACTCCCTCCTCCAAGTACAAGTAACGTTGAGATATCCTGAAGGGATGACTAGGAAAGAAAATTTTTGTATGAAAGCCATTCTTGAAATACCGGTAATACTTTTTTGCATCTTGGCTAAATATAACCTTTCAGTTCCCTCCTGCAAATTATCCAAGGGAAAACATTCTGCTGTATTTATACTCCGACTCCCATTTTTTCTGACCTTACTGCTCATTTTGAAGTACAGAGCGCATTCCATTCTTCAGACATGTTGGAAAATTGTCAAGTTTTTCTTTTACATAAGGGGTATCCCTTCCCACTAAAGTGCAATAGGGACACATACAGGTCACTTCTATTCCATATAGGAAATTTCTTGCTACTGCCTTTTCTCAAGACTTTTATGACAGCCAGCATTTCTACTGCTACCAAGAAAGTGGTTGGCATTCATGAGATAAAAAAAGAATCTTATGGTCAGTATAAGAATACAGCAGTGTTAGTATTACGTTTTTCTCTACATTTCTCTGCAAGCGGATTTTCTTTCATTAAATAACCAAACCCCCAAACCTAAACTTCTCTATTTAAGCATAGCTTATAATGACATAGAGGTAAAACAGTCCAATCCTTCTGTCCATACCATCTGAAGGCCTAAACTGGTTACTCAGAACAAATTCAATAGAGAAGAATTAAACAACTGAGGTAGATGGGACTGATCTACTGCTTCCTCATTCCTGTCAGCTTGAATACCTTCATACTTCATCTTCTTATACATGACCTGCAAGGCAATTGCTTTAGTGTAAGCTCTCTGTTCTGGTGTGCTTTCTATTTTACCATGGTATTTGTAACTGTTCCGGTATTTGCTTTCTATTAAAATATGCCTCAGTCCTCCCTTCTCCTGTAACTACCCTCCAGTGACCATCTGTGACCACAGAGAAGTGAAATCTATCAGAAGTCTACCTGCCTATTTCAATCTGTTTACTCCTTAGAAATTGTTTCTATAGCCCTTTCTTCCACTCAGTCCTCCAGGAAATTCAAGAAGAGTAGAAAGAAAGACAGTCTAAGTGCCAAAAGAAATTCTCCCATTTCCTGTTTCAGGAATTCTTCAAGGTAAGTTCCTCAAAATAGAAGTTCTTCCTTTGTAATGAAAAATGGTTTATATATTGTTTTGCACATTGCATTTATAATAATATAGCTTGGTTGTGGTTTTGTGGTGGTGGGGTTTTGGAGAGTTTTTTGTTGGTTTTTGATTTATTTTTTTTTTTCATTCTGCATTCTCAGTACTTCTTGTTCATTTTTCTATGAGCAGGTGGCTGAAGGTATGAGAGCAGGTCTGGGTCTCTAACCAGGGAACCTCCATCCTAGCTGTAGGGGCTGGTGTTCCCTGTTGCAACAGGTCACATGCAGCAGCTCTGCCCAGGACTCCCTCATGTAGATCCTACTCTGGTAGACACCACTGTTGCTGTAGCCCCTGTTTTATAGAATTTTCCTTGGATGACACAAGGTGATCTAACAGTCCCACAGCCCATCCCTCTGGAAAGCCCTGGGAAGAGTCAGAGCAGCATACTGTCAGCACCACTGATCTCATTTTTCTGAATGGAACAGGATACTGACAGGCAACTCACAGGGTTCAAATAAATACCATTATTCCTAAATGTTTCCTGCAGTCTTAGCAATATCTATATTTATGTAGGAGGTTTGGAGGCAGTTTTATTGCTCGCCCCCTCACCTGTATGTTTCCCTTGCTGTAGTTTTTTTCCCTTCCAAAGCATCCTTTAGTACTCAGGTACCGTCCTGCTCTAGCTGGGGAAAAGTCTGTGCTGGCACAGTGGTCTTGTCCGCCAGTCTCTTTTCCTAAAGCTCCTGACTGGTGATTCTCACTAGCCTTCTGCCAAGCTAGCTGCGATGAAAGTACCAGTCTGGAAACTATGTAGTCATATTAGTGTGGTGCTGTGCCAGTGCCGAAATTCCTCATCAACGGGCAAGATGTACTGTGCTAGCTCAGCTAGACAGCTTCCAGACCACAGCTGGCTTACCTCCAGCCTGTCTGAGTGTGGACACAGCTGACCTATACTTGTCTGCTCCCATATGTACAGGCACAGCCTTCCCAGCCTTTCTCCTCTTTGGTTCTTCGGGATTTTTTTTTTTTTTTGTCTGCCACAGCTTGATGGCAGGTTATATTTGGATTGCACCCAGTGTTGATGTGAATTGCTTATACAATGTCCCAGCTGCTCTGTTGGGAAAACAAGGCATGTAAAACTAAAAGAGGCAACTGAAAGGTGTGACTGCATCGGTCTTGAGAATCCTGCTACTTTTGTGGAATAAAGTCTAAATAAATGTTAATTTTTATATAGTAAAATACTATTTAATGACCCAGTATTATGTAAAGAAGTTACAAACTTTTCTGATCCCCTAAGACAAAGAGAGCACTCTGGCTAAACAGATTAGCCTTTTCCATCTGTGCAATTACAAATAATAAAATATGCTCACACAATGTACTGGAGAGAAAATTAATTAATTAATCAGATAAAGGATTCAACAGTCTGCATTCCGACCTTTGTTCAGACCGCATCACCTATTCAGCAAAGGAAAAACTGTGCTGACATCCACTGACTTCAGTGTTTTACTGTCAGGACTGGAGTTAAGAGCACCGCTCTTGTCCAGTGGAAGTAAAATTTAGCTGTCAACCAGGAAATTAGATTATCTTTTCTGAGGGAAGTGCCAGCAGAAGCATACGTAAGCATCTGTCAACTCATACATCTTCACTTCTGTTTGGTTACCCAGACAAGAACACACCCTTTTCTATTTCCGCTAGGATGAACGTTGCCAGAGACTTAGAAAGCAAAGCTGCTGCCACACTTGCTACCCAACACAAGCATTCCCTGAACAGTATCCTTCATTTGTATCTCCCTCTGGAAAGGAACTGGCTTTTTTTTTTTTTTTTTTTTTCCCTCAGGTGTTCTGATTTTTACCCATTTACTTCTGCCTGTCCTGGACTTTATCTCCGGCAGAGCTCTGCCCCTGACCTTTGATGCCCTACACCAGCAGGCTGTTGTGCAACCAGCAGCACAAGCTCAAGCTGCTCCTTCTCTCCGCATTCCTACTTACTTGATGCCTTCTGGCAACTGTCAGCTGCTGGTGACCAGCGTCGCAGGGAGCAGCTGTGCCAAGCGTGGCAGCCAGCAGGTTTCAGTGATGCTAGAGGCACAGATTACGAGGGACCTTTGTTTTAATGGGAGATGCAATTTCTACTTTAAGTAGGAAAAATATCAGGGTGTTTTGTGGCTGTTTGCCTTGCGGTTTTTGCAAGCTGTTTGTAACTGGAGATGGAAAGATACTCAAGCAAGGTTAAATTCTTTAAGGGACTTAAAAAAGGCCAAGCCAACACCAATTTAAAACATGAGGATCCTGCATGATGATGGTAGTTGTTGTTACAATTTGGGAGGATGGCTAACCATGTGTACAAACAAATGCACTGTGATGGGTCTGACCTTTCCTGCCAGAAAGAGACAAATCTTCGTATGTTTGTGCCAGTCAGAACAGGCAGTGCCTGGGCACCTTCCCGTGCTGGCGCTAATGTGCAGCCCCACGATTTCACGTGGATCCCTTTTCCTAGAGGAGCATTCCCTGGCTAGTTTTGTCACTGCTGAACAGTTGTTACAGCAGAAACGGCAGACCTCAGCACACAGAGATGCCCTGCCCTGGCTGTAATTACCCCATCTATCTGACATTCCAGGGGAATGTGTGCCCTCTTCACAAGACAATGGCATTTGCATGATATGCCCCATCAGAAGAGGAAAAAATTTCCTTGTCCACTTCACGCACCGTCATACCCAGAATAGTAAACATGGAGAGCTGAAGCGGCTCTGGGACGTGCCTCTTTATGCTCCACCTCACAAGGGACATGAGTCTGTATTGTCAAAAAGCAACTACGCACCCTCCTTTCCCCGAGACACCGGATGAAATTGTGGTTTGTCACTGACTGCATGACAGTTCTGTAAAAGCTGTGCTGATGCGAGACCTTTTGACGCCGAGTAGCAGCTGCAGCTTTCATCTGTGAACCAGAATCATCTCCTTAGAAGCAAAGATTGATGCTAATCAAGATCAGGGCATTAGCTTTTCAAGTAGGAGCTTGTAGCGTTTGGGGAGATGATGTGAAGGCTTTCTTTAAGGCTTTCTTTTTTTTTTTTTTTTTAATCTGGGAAAGGCTTGTTTATTAACGGGAAAAAAGTGAAGGAAAGATGCCACTGGGATTGTGGAGCAAAGCTGAGCACATTTGGAGTGCGGGGCCTACCTAACATCCTACTGGGAGTCTCAGGGTTTCTTTTACCGGTACTAGCGGCATCAGCAGTGGGAGAGAAGAGGGGAGAGACAAAACCGAACGTTTCACCGAGTGTCTCAAGTGGGTTTTTTGTGCCAGGCAGGTGGTACTCTACAAGGGGCAAGCGGTTATCCAGGTAAATTAAAACCTGCACAGGGTAACTGTTAGCAGCTATTCAGCTTTGGGTGAAGTAAACAGCGTAGGGTCATCCGCGCTGGTGAGGTGGTCACAATAAAGAAATACGCCTGCAGCTGGGTGTATGTGTTTATGTAAGTAACCAGGTTTTGAAATACGTATGGTTGCTGGAAATGAAAACGCACTGCAGGATCAGGAAACCGGAAGGCAAGTAAAATAAACGTATTGTTTCTTTTTTAAAGACGCACCCCTGAATTGTCCCGTCAGTTTCCAGATGACCTGCGGCGCGATAGCCCTTCGCGCCTGGCCCCAGAGATACCCCTGCGTGTCTCAGGCTGGGCACCGACAGCGAAGCACCTGTGCCCCCCCCACACACACACCCCCGGGGGCACC
>NW_010247634.1:0-6879 GCF_000690775.1 Eurypyga helias
GGTGGCGCCGCCCTCCCCCCTGCCCTGCCCTCCCTTTGGACTCCGCGGGAAGCCGCCCCCGGCGCTCTGCGTACCTGACACTCGTGGGGCTTTTCTCCCGTGTGGACCAGGTAGTGCTTCTGGAGGTGAGCCAGCTGCGTGAAGCCTTTATTGCACGTCTGGCACTTGAAGGGTCTCTCCCCACTGTGTACCCGGAGGTGCACCTGGGGAGAAACAAAGCCATTAACGGTTTGCAGTTCCCAGGGCTGCGACAAAAGCGCTTTCAGATGCTTCCTAAAGTTAGCGCGGGACTCCCGTTCCCCAAATACCCTCTTATCTCCTTAATTAGGTGGCGTCAGTATGCAAACTCTTTCTTGCTGGGGGAGGGGGGTGCCCGACGAAGCCGAGACTGATAAACAGCCCAACAGGCAAGGGAAGCCTGTCCCTACTTTTCCTAGGCAAGCTCTAGGGAGAAAGCAGAGCCTTCCAGGAAGGCTCGGGTCCTCCCCTCCGCCGCCTACCTTCAGGTTGGAGAGCTGGCCGAAGGTCTTGGAGCAAACGTTGCATTCGTACTTGATCTTCCCGTTCTGCTTCTTCAGCGGGTAAGGGAGGGTTTTGTACCCGGTCACATTCCTCTTGCTTTTGATGAGATTCATGGCTTCTTCGCCGCCGGTGGCAGTCAGCACCACTGAGGTAGGTTTAGGTTGCATTATGTGTTCGGAGCTGGCTGCTGTGCCCGCCGTGGGTGACCCGCTGGTGGGGCTGCACGGCTTGTCCTTCATGCTGGCAGCAGCGCCCGTGATGGAGAAGGCACTGTTAGGTGCTGGAATGAGGAAGTCTCTCGGATGATCGGGCTGCAGCAATCGACGGCCTCCTTCACTGGGCAACGAGCTGGGGAGCGTGGTGGGGTTCAGGACGTGGTGGGAAAGGCTACCGCCGCCGAGCAGGTTGCCGTAAAGGGGGTACATCCTTGGGAAGAGGTTGAAATTGTTGATGCCGTTGATATTATTCAAAGCGCTCAGGTTACTGCAGCTCACGTTGAACGGCGGCAGCAAAATGGGGGTTATAGGATGGTAGGAAGGCAGGTGGGAGGTGGCCAGGGGGGGCGTATCCAGGATAAGACCCCAATCCTTCCGAGCCATAGGATCCGTTCAAGTAAGAGTAGGGCTCTCTGTGCTCTTGGGAAGCAGGTGCCAGGGGTGAAACCGTGACCCCTGGACTGCTGTGAGGGCTTGAGCTTTTTAAACTTTGGTCTGGGCTGCTCCTCCCGGAAGGACTCGGCGTAGTAGACGTCTGGATGGGCGAGTGAGTCATGTAGCTGGGTCTGTCCATCCCATATGCTAAGGAAGCTTTCAGATAGTCTTCGGGAATGTGAGGTCGGATCGGGTAGACAACTCGAGGGAAGAAACACCTCTCCGGGCTATAGTTCTTACGCAAATCATCCAAGTCTTTTTCTGGAGTAACTGGTGAAATGTTGGTCTGGAAGAAGTCTTTTCCTTTTGGAGGACTGGATTCCATTTTCAGGATTTCTTTCACACTGTGCTCCTTCTTTGGGATGCTTTTTGGACAGAGCTCATCTTTGTCGGCACTGTGCTGCTTTGGGTTAACATGGGCTGGCGCTGAAATACAAAGACAAGGTAACGATTATTCAGATATGCCGCTGTCACCACCTCTTTTCAAAACACTGTCTAACTCCTACAAGTTCAGTGGGAAGGAAGGGCCGCTCTCGGAGATGAGCAACCGCTCAACTCACCGAAAACCTGCTTTCTGTGTGAAGAAATGCCTGCGGGTTTTAAGTGTTAATAAAAAGCAGCGTTCACTGAAGGGACACCAGCCGGTACACACGGATCCGGACGATGGTTCACTTGCGGAGCGCTGGTCTCCCCACTTTGCAAACCGACTGCATCTTTCCTCCCCCCTGAATGCGACCCGCTGTTGAGCGCCTACTCAAGCAGTACTTCTGGTAAGCGCGGTAACGAGCATGTGTTCACGACACAGGTTTAGCAGAAGGACTCTGCAGAACGCGAGCTCCCAGAAACGTTCCCTCACGACAAACCGGCTTTTGCCAAACCGCAGCAGTCACTTCACCAGCCAGTTCAATTACTTACAGTACCCAAAACCCCACGGCTGGCTAGGATGAAAGCCTTCTTCAAAGAGAAGGTACTCTCCATCAGTAAACAGATCGTTACTCATTAAATACATTGCTTAGGAACATCTACAACAAAGCAGACTATGTACTGCAGATTTCTGTGGCATGCAGTCTATGCAAAACTCCTCTGCTTACAGCTGTGCTTTATAAAAAAAAATGCTGAAGCAAAGCAAAAGAAAGCAAGACTGGTTGGCTCCAGCTGAAGTCGAAATGTACTTTGGAAAAAAAAAAAAAGAAGAAGGCAAAAGAAATATGCATTCAGAAGGCAACAGAAGCTGGCACCCCTTCGGCTCAGTTCGAAACACTCCACCTTGTTCTCTGGCCAGAACAGAACCTAAGCAGCACACTGGAAGACGTCTTCAGGAGAAAAAGCAGTCTGCTGTGACCTAATCTCCCAAAGTTAATAGTTATATAATCTTGAAATGATGACTTGTAAGATGTTTTCTTACAGGGGAAAACCTACGAGAAGTTTTCGTACTCGTGGTTAGTGATGCGCAAGGTTTTCCATCAGGACGTAGGAGTCAAGGCCAACGGGTGCGTGACTCAAAAGTATGGCAGCCCTTTAGCCAAACCCCGACTGCTGCCGCTGACTGTTCTTGCTTCACCGACTGGGGTGAGAGAACAGTTACTTGGCACATCTGGAGGCCCAGCTGAACCCAGCGAGGAAGACGGGAACAGGCAGTGACCACGCGGCTTTCAACCCGGATTCTTTGCTCTGAACAGCGATTTGCTACCCTGACAGGATCTATCACTTGGCAACATGACCCTGTAAGGCCAGGAAAGAGCCACTTACTAAAGGTATCCAAGAAAGCAGCTGTTTTCAAAGCAAGGCTCCTACTCAGAGCAGCCCACTTCTACGGCAGCATCCCTCTTCGAATGGCATCGGACCAGCAGCAAGGAAACGCAGTTCCTGTGGGCAGCGTGTGAGTTTTCAAGGTGCCACGAAGCGCAACCGAAGGCGGCTACGTTCAGTTAAAACATCTATGATCAACCAGAGGGCGTGCTGTACAGCGGGTGTGCAGGGAGCTTCCCCAGTACACCTCTTGACGTCCAAGTTAAATGCAGAGCTGCTTCAAAAATAAATTAGGAAGCATGTCACGTTGTCTGGCATTACAAATCATTGACTTCCTCTTGTCGCTTTCACCGTACTCGTCGGCTGGTAACTAACTCACTTCCTAAACCGTCCACGTAGGTTTTTTCGTCTAACACAGAGGTCCTACGAGGCTCATGAAGCTCCACAACGGCACCACGGGTGATATTATCTACCTCTTCTTATCAGCCGCCTGTCACCACGCCAGCGTCTCAGAGCAAACATTCCCGGTGACGCTGTCAGCAGCGGGAAGTATCGAGACTGGGAAGTACTGAAAGCTGGGCAGGAGGGGGGAGAGAAGCAGGACTTGTGAAGCCTGGCAGCAGGAAGAATAAATAAATACCACCTTATCAGGCCCCTATCGGTTCCTCAGTGGGGTCTGTCGAGCAGGAAGTTCAAATTGACACTTTTCTCTTTTAAAGAAAGAACAACCCAGGGGGGAGGGGAGGAGGAAGGAGAAGGGCTGGCGCTGCTGGAAAAGTGATAGAGAGTGCGGGGCCGCTTGGGCAGGAGGAGCGGCTCCTGCTGTCACCAGGTTACAGGTCCGGGCGGGACCGACGTGCAGCACGCGCCGGAGCAAGCCCGCGAGTGACAGAAAGGAAGCTCGCGAAGAGAACGCAACTTTCTTCATGCCACCAGCCCACGTCCCCACTCGGCAGACTAAAGATAACCGTTCTTCCCTTCGGAGTTCCCGGTGAAGCCTCCGCTCCCACTAACTCCTATGCGCAGAAAGAGGTCGCCGTATCTAAAGGTGATTTTCCAAGTGTAACGGTGATGGCTCTGTTTAGTTGGCAAGCTGTCCTTGGTCCATAAATCCCCTCTCGGCTTTTTCCGCTACTAGCTGAGCACAAGGGATGCTTGGGAACACCAGAGAGATCAAAATGTAAACAAGCGTGCCAGCACCGTGTAGAACAAGAGAAGGTAATCTCGGGGGGCCAAGAGGGGGTTCTTAGGTTTTATACTGAATGTGGATTTCAGCCAGGGCTGAAACTGATGGAGAGGTTTACAACCTTTCTTCTTGGAGGAGCTGCACTTCAAAGTTAGAGACTTCTTATAAATGGAATTTTTTTTTTAACTTGTGATTTTAGATTTAAGTTCTTACCCATCACAATGTCTCGCTCTTGAGACGCATTTCTCCCTCCCATCCCACATACACGCACACACATGCACTAAATACAGGCATACGATAGTTCCTGTGGTCTGGGAGACATAGAATCATAGAATCATCACAGAACGGTTCAGGTTGGAAGGGACCTTAAAGACCATCCAGTTTCAACCCCCTGCCATGGGCAGGGACACCTTCCACTAGACCAGGTTGCTCAAAGCCTCATCCAGCCCGGCCTTGAACAATCGCGGGGATGGGGCATCCACAGCTTCTCTGGGCAACCTGTTCCAGTGCCTCACCATGAAGAACTTCTTCCTGATGTCCAATCTAAACCTCCCCACTTTCAATTTAAACCCGTTACCCCTTGTCCTGTCACTGCAGACACACAGACAAGAGGTTCCTGACAAAGCAAGAACAGTGCAGCTGTGCCTGGAGCTGAGCTTAGGGAGCATGTGCAAAAGGAAAAGGGACAAAACTCCTGCTACTTTTAAGTATTAATAAAACTGGAGCGGAGGGGCTGCCTGAAGTCACTCCGGCGTGGGTGTTCCAGCTCCAGGCTGCTGCCTGGCTGTAAGCTTTGCTCTCGTTTCTCGTGCCCCGAGCTGTAGGCTGAGAAAGGCTTCATAAAAACAGTGATCGGGGTTTTTTTTTCTAAAAACTTGAAAAACGGTTGTAGGCAGGCAGCGATTTCAACAGTAATTTCAGGAGTGAGATGGTACTGAACGCTTCGAGTGGTGGAGCTTCACTATGCCGATTCACATTTTCGATCTAAATTAAGCACCTCTCTTGCTAGCAGAAAGAGAACCTCGAAGTCGTGAAGCAGGCAAAACAAAGAACGTTTCCACTCAGAATGAGAATGCAGACCGACACTTAGAACTGTGTAATTTGATCATCTGTTCTCTAAATGTGTCCGAGGCTCAGCCGCCAAATAACCCTCAACATCAACTCAACTTCAGCCCCCAAATTTGGCTTTTGTGAAGACCACCTTTCGGACCGTTTCAAAATCATTGTCCTGAGCCCTTTTGAAGATTCCAGGAGGCTTTTACTTTCCCCCCCCCCCGCCCCAGCAATTGCAGATGTTTCCTCTCAACCCAAACAGAAAAGCTTCAAAACCAGAAAGTGAAACTGCCCATAAACAAAAGGGAAAGCGAGTAGCAGGACTTAGCGAACGGCCAGCGTGCCAGGGCCAACAGGAAGAAGAAAAAGAATAAATCACACTGAAGAAGCAGCATTAAAAAGTTAATCTTCATCGAATCCGAGAGGTTTTAAGTAATACCTCGTTAAACCTGCTAATGAGACAAAGATCGCCAAATGTGCTGTAAACAGGCAAATGGTCTTCCCTCCAGCGCAAACTTTTTTTGGAATCCCAGAGGAAGCTTGACCCAAAGATGTCACCTCCCCGTACTTGACTGAGGAGACAAACACAACCTGAGCAGCAGGAAGTTGCACCATATGATTGCAATACCTGAAAATTATTATCAAATAGCCATGTCCTGAGTCAACGCAATTGTTTGGAGTTTGTTTTGGTATAAACTGTTACCTTTTCCACCCTCCCTCCCCAGATAATCCTCCTATGACAGATAGGGTAAGAATGAAATGCTAACCCACGTGGGACACCCAAAGCACATTTCCTCGGTCTCTTCACCAATCTGAAGAGAAAGCACCACAGACGAAGAGACAACCTGAAAGCCCAGCTGAACGAGGTCAAGCACATTCAGCACATCACCGAAAACTGATTTTTTTGGCCAGTAGAACAGGGAGATCTTGTGCCATCGCACTTAAAAGCCATTTACTGCACCATGGCATCACCTGAAGGTGACGTATCTCAAATCTTGACAGAAAAGAGTATCGGTGGCCTCAAAACAGGCAGGAAGGAGAAGAGGATCATTTGACACAAGACTGAGTTTCCACTGCTGGGATAACGCGGAGTCCTGCCTCTACCGCTGTTGCGCAACCCCTTGCAGGCGCTTCAACGTCCACTCCGGGTTACGCCGCTCCGCTCAGAGCTAATCACGGCCATGGAGGTAGGTGTGTGCCTCAGCCTCGGCAGGACTGGGTCAAAGGCCCCAGTGGAAGAAGATACAGAGGACAGGGTTAAACCCGTAACTAAGCACGTGCCTAATGGCTGTCCTGGATCCGGATGCTTTCCTGCTACGGCACAAATGAACCAACGCTGGAGAAGTTACCTTTAATTTGAAAGTTTGCTGTTACAGAGGCAAGTAGATGTTATGCGTGGATGTGTAAATATATTTATGCTCTAAAGTGGTGGTTCTCTCATTTCTGAGGCCACTAATTACAGGAAATAAAGCCAGAGAAATTCTCTGATACATTTTTCCCCAGAGGCCCAACCCGCTCGGGTGCCTGAAGAGGAACGGAGGTGCTGAACTCCACGACCCTGCCCCCTAAGCCCCCAGGGGTGCCTTTAGGGGCTAAAGCAGCTGCCTGTGTTTTAAGTTGGCATGACCGAGGCCACCCTGGAAGCCTTCCATAGGTGTGTATCCCAGGTGGCCTCTCCTGCACCAGGCCTGCCAACCAGCCAAGGCACGGCTCTTCCAA
>NW_010247635.1:0-14843 GCF_000690775.1 Eurypyga helias
TAGGGAAAAGCCTTATGGATGGGCCCAAGCCCACCTCCTGCTCTCTCTTGGCTTCCCCAGATCACTTCAGTCTCATACAATATACCCACATCCACAGTTTAAAGCCCATGCTTAACTTCCTTCTATGAACCCAATGCAACGCAGGTCCTGTGGTAGCAAGGAGGAAGGTTCTCAGAAACCTCTGAAATAATGACAAAATAAGAAAAAAAAAAAAAAAAAAAGACTTCACATATTCCTGAAATGCTAGATCCTTGAGAGGAACCAGCAGGAAAATACCACATCTATACATAAGTGTTTCCTAGAAATCCCTGATGTTAAGGATTGATGCTTTCTCTAAAGACACATATTCAGGGGAAAAGATGTCCCTCTGTTTTTCTCCAGGCTCCAAACTGGCTGAACAACTGTCACTCCAGTCTTTTCCAGACACGGAGCAGACATCAATGCTTGAATGCCTTACGCTCTCAAATAACATCTCAGAAGGCCTTAATGGCTAAAAACATTTGTCTAAGGATTTTTATACTATGAGATAACATGAGAAAATTAAGCACTGATGCATTTTTGATGTTTGAAGACTTGTTGCTTTTTTATAATTCATGAGCACTCGGCCTGCAGAGTGGAAAAGGACTCGACAGAGAAAAAGACAACAACATTTGGAAGAAACAATTGGAATTAGCACTTGTTTGCCTGTGAAGGAAGACAAAACTCTGTTAAATGCATTAATTAAAAAAATTTTATGATGTACATCAGATCTTTGCTAGGAGATGAAGTGCAGGACTAGGGTCCTGCCTCGATCCTGGAGACTAATGACTAAATTCTTCATCCTGTGTGGATTTCCACACTACCTTTGCTAAGTTAGCCTCTGTGCCTCGGTTCCCTCTCCTGAAAATGGGCAAAGCTGACTGAGATCCACATGTGCATGCGCAGACACCGTGAGACCCATTTCTTTTGGACGCACGAGATGAAAGCATACCCTTATCCTCAACAGAGATCTCTCTTTTGCCCACTTATCAGCTAACCTACCAATTGACTGCGGTGACCCAATTTCTGGGCCAAGGAAGAGCAGAGGGATTGTGACATTCCCCCACCGCAATGGAGTTCACAGGACAACGTTTGCCAAATCTGGCTCCTCCAGCCACAGCAAGATTCTGCAGCTTCCAAAATAAACCACTAAGTCACAAGGTTGCCTTTATTAGCTTCCCTGGGGTGGGAGGGAGACGAACTCCAGATGGTCCCAAGGAAATTAAGACTTCAAACTCCTAAAACACCTCATGAAGGCCAAAAAGTGTCCTAAAGTTTGTTGACAGGGCTCTTGGCAAAGGGCTGGGAGAGGCAGCTACATAATCTCCCTCCCTGTGAAATGGGATATATGGCCTTAGGAGAAAAGGATGTCTACGGTAAGAAGTCACCCCTTCTATCATTTTATGCAAGGTGATGGTTCAAATTAGAGCTTCCAAAACTTGGGAAGCTCGACTTGACATCCACTGCATTCGCACAAGTGACAGCAACAGCCAAGCCTTGTCTTTAACAAGATGAGAATCAAAAGGAAAAGAGGAAAGGAAATAAACACATTGAAAAATTAGCATGCAGACAGCATTTGAATGGCCAGGTGTTGCTACTGCCAACCTGAAATAACCACAAGAGATGTTAAACATTTAAAGAAAAAAGGAAAAAGGAAAAAAAAGGACCCATCTCTGCTGAGAAAGTTTTCAGAAATGCAAAATATCCTGCAAAGTAGGCCAGTGACTAAATACAGACCAAATCTTGCAGCATGCTTCTTTCTAGAGCCCAAAATACATCTGGCATGCTCAGACACGCTGAGCTATGCCCCTCATCACCTAATCTAACCAAGAGCCTGCGGTGTTTCGTGTTGTTACCAGGATGAAAAAGAAACTGGAAGAAATGCCATACGGTATGGAATGGCTGATGATCTGCCCTCTGCACGACAGCTGGAAGTCACTAGCCCCTTTCTCTCCTGCACTCATCTATATTTCAACAGCATGCCTCTACGCATCCCAAATGCAATTCAAACTGACATACTAGACGCTAGGAAATCCTCCCATTTACCTGCGGGACCAACACCGCCTCTCCGCCCAAGCCTCCGCTGTCAGGTACCTACGCTACCGCAGCAGCCCCTGGGTGGAAAAGTTCCCTATTTCCCAATTTATGCTTTGGATAACTCCTCCTGAACCAGCCCAGCCCGCACGGCAGTGGCACCGTGTTAGCACCAGGAAGCTGCAGGACCTGAAGCTGGAGCATATGTCTCTGAGGGCTGCCAGAGTGGAGGGAAACGCACGGAGATGAAATTCCAAGCTGCAAGAAGCTAATTCTGTGTCAAGGCAAGATTTTGAGTGAATACAGTTTTCTCAGGATCCATGATTAGTGTATCACACTTCGGAGGTCTGAGTTGAAGTTTTTAACTGTTTAAGTGGACTTAGAAACTTACAGAACTTACACCTCCGTTAGAAAAATCTGACTTTTGGAAATGCTAAGCACGTCCCCCTGCCTCGCTGGCAGATGATGCAGACACCCCCCTCGGACTATTTTGTCACTAGCGAAACATCTTGTTGTAACTCTGTCAACACAAAGTGCTACTTCTTCCCTAAGGGAGAGGTGAAAACAAAACCTAGGAAAGGAAGCACTTTGATTCCTGCAGAAGGACAAACGGATCCTCAGGAAAAAAGTCAGGATCTCCTGGTAACCACAAGATCATTTTAGGACATGTTTATATACGGACATTGACCAAGACAGCACTTCTGGAAACTATTCACAGCACACTTTAAGCCTAGACAAGTTTTTACGGAAAAAAATAATACAAAAGTTGAAAAACAAAGTTGTCAGTTGCTTGGGGTTTTTTTTGCCAAAAAAATCGCTGCTAAAGAGAACACAGAAACATCTAACAACAGGGATGAAAGGTTAAAAAAATCTCGGGACGAAGTGCAAAGTCTAGGGAAGCAACCAAAGTGCATTACCCACCAGCCATCCAAGTGTGTGACATGAAGAGAGGCCCCACAGATGTCCTTTGGCCTCCTCTTGGCAGAAAACTAGGGAAGAACGTACTTCACTTGTGAAACACTTAAAGGTATATAAATCATACCACATGCAGCTCATCCCGTATATAAATCACACTGCGTGCAGTTGTTCTGCTCTCGGAAGCTGCCCCGTGCTGCAGTTTGAAAACTCTCCTACTCTGGATGGGATCAAGATTCAGTGAGATCCCGGTTTTAACTGCTTTGTTGTTGCCCGAGTATGAGCAAAAATCAAAAGCAGCAGCTAATGTAGCATTTCTCAAGGTAACACCTAAACTTTGACAAGATGACAAGATGCTGGGGGAGGACAATTTCCTTTCCCCTGCAGTGCTGGAAACAGCAGACAGACAGTCGCACTGAATTGTACTGACAGGCAGGTTCACTTCTAGTTACCAGTGGCTGAAAGGTCTGTCTAAAATGCTTACCAGACAGCAGCTCCTGGGAGGTTATTCCATACCTCTCCAGTTTCTGTATGTTGTTCTTTACATAAAGCCAACCCGTCAGGCTTCCCGCCTGTGAACAAAAACTGATACCAGATGTGGCATTCCAGCCCATCGGTACCAAACGCAGCACTGCGTAGAAACCAAGCCTGATTTAGATATAACCAGAGCTACCACCATCGTTCACATCACTAGTCCTTACCGTTTCCAGTTTGTGCTCGGGCCACAAGGCTCAAAAATTATCTACTTCAAATTACTAATGTTACCCTCACGATATGAAAGGTGGTATTAATTCAAGTGGTTCAAGACTAAGAACACAACATCCCTATATGGCTCTAAATTACATGCACAGGACTTGTCACAGGGCCAAGCATGATGCGAGTTTAATGTTCCAGTACACAAAAAGCACCCTCGACTTACTATTAAATACAGATTCAATCACCACATCCGCAGAAGCCGTTTTTGTGTCAGTCAGTTTCTATTTTAACACATTCGCGGTGTGCTCAAGCACACTTCACGCTACTACTTGATATGGAAACAAGACCAAAGTTGACAACTTTCCAAGGACTCCCATCCAGTTTAACATCGCAGAGAGGGACTGTCACTGCCAGCTCCCAAAACTTCCAGGAGATGCTTCCTTTTCTTAGACCCTTCCGACCTCTGTTCCCACCACTGACAGGTCAAAAACGCATATGAAATATTTAGCATGACAGTCTGTTGCTGAAAACATTCACTAAAATGACACAGTCACGTTTAAACAGCAATTCTACAAACAAGATAGGTGAAGTATAAACAAGTCCTTGTCCTGCATCTGCTGATAAAAATCTTTCTCTCTAACTAGAGGACAATTTGACCCTTCAGTGACTGAACAAAGACTTTCTAACAAGCAAGTGGTTTTTAGAATTCGACTCTACAGATTTTTAAGATCCATTCCGAGAAAACAAGCATTCATGGTTATGGAAAACACGTTTCTCTAAAAGAAAACCATGCACAGAAACCTTAAAAACTCACCCAGTATTTTAAAAGTTGCTTCAAAAGAAAAAGGAGCTAAGTACTTCCAGCGACCTGCCCTCCCGATTGTAAATACAGGCTGAAGTCTAAAATAGACAGCCTATCATTAAGCACAGTCACATCTGAACATGCAAACTTCCAGAGGGTAGAAAGAGGGCTGTAACTTACACCAGGCAGTCCGGGGATAAAATTCACTCCGGCACAGGACAGCACACAAGCCAACACCGAGAAGCATCAATGCGAGTCCAGAGTCTTATTCAGTAGGTGAAAATCTGCCTCCTCTTAAGCAAAGAATTCTGCTGGGGGTGGGCACTGATAAAACACAACACTGCGTCACGACTGCACTAGGGAGACAAACCAATCCAATGAAGCTCATATTAAAAGCAACAAACCATTCCCTTTCCTGCCCCCCCGCCCCCAAGCATCGGCACAGACAGGAAAGGAAATCTCATTTTTGACTGCCAGCCGGGCATTCTGGTGTGCTCAGGTACTCCCAGGAGCCCCAGGTCTTCTGTCTGCAAGCACACTTAAACACACGCTCCGTCCAAGTGCACGGGATGGTGGGGCACGTACAACCCATCCGGGAAAGATGTTGGGTGCTTTTTTACTTTATCCATGTCAGCAGAGGTCTCACAGGCTACGCAGGCTGCAGAAAGTTAAAGATGTGCACGAGTTTTGACTGGATCGATGCCTAAGTCAGCAACTTCGCTTTCAACAGTTCAACCTAAATTACCCAGTCCAAATTCCTTCAACCGCCTTCTTTCAAGTGGGAAACATTTCTGCATGTATGGCAAGGCAAAAATAATGTTTGCCCAAAAGCACATGGCTTAGTTTTATCTAAAATATTTGCTTTAATACTGTATAGTGCGATTAAGCCATTTTATTCAGCAAAAAGGAATGTAAATCACAACTGCATCATCACAGATTAATAATCTGACAGGGGCAAATTTATGTGGACACCTTTCTGGTTTATCGATAAATGATGTTTTAAATTTAACTTTCAGGTTTTACTCCATTCTGAGTCACTCAAAGCCATGGCATCATACACCCGAATCGGTACATTCTCTGCGTCCTGAATGTTTGAGAAAAACCAAATCATCGATTTAGTTTTGTAAAGAGAGATTTGGAAACGTAATTCTTACCCCATCTGGGTTTTTTTTCAGGTTTGAATAAATGGTATCGCTTAACAAGGAGGCAAAAGTTTTCTAAATTGGTTGAATCCGTCTGCAGATGACATTCAGGGATAACGTGGTAAATCTGCAAAGTGGTTTACATTGCTTAAGAAAACTCACTATGGATTAGTGTGCCTACATCACCTTCTGCAAAGACTTAGGGCAAAACTCCAGCTAGAAATCTGCAATGCAGAAACGACATTAAAAAGCCCCAGTAAAAAAAGAATTATAAGTATCAGGCCACGATTCTTTGTCAGAAGTGCTGACTCTTTACGTAAGGTCATCCCCAACTACTCTTAAGCCTGCGATATCGCTGCTAACGTTGTGTAAAGCTACATCTCCAGTCTGGCTGCAAAGTCTTCCCTTCCACTCCTGGCAAACAGTCTTCCTAGTTCAGAAATGTGACAGAGGTTGACACTTTCACACCGGTTTTCCCTATGTACAGAAGCAACATGTTTTAACAAGAAGAACATTAATATTTTCCTGCAGATCTAAACACATCTTAATACTTTTTTTTTTTTTTTACAAGTAGCATCACCCAGTTCAAGTGAGATTGATCACAACTGTAAACATGAAGTCAGCCTGTATTTATAGGTCTGGATTCCGAGGATTTAAGGAAGTGAATAAACAAACACAGCACTTGGAGCACTTATTCAACTTTATAAACTAAAAAAAAAAGAAAGTATGCAAAATATTATTTCATGTTCTCTTTATAGCTGACAAGTTTGTTGATGTCTGGCTTGGTAAAGCTCAAACGCTGAATGGGCCGAGTAAGCGCTCAACCTATCCCAGTTTTCCTCACGGGACCATCCACCCAGCCTCCAGTCACCACCACCCGTGCGGAGAGGCAGGTAAGACAACTGTGGAGAGGACATGTTATCCGGGAGGCATCTACAGTGATTTCAGAAGCCACAAGTGGCCGGCCTGACCTGTGGGAATCGTCTCGGACCCAGGAGAACAACCAACTGGAATCATTTGAGCGCCGCTTCCCATGAGCCAGCCTGACCACAGCGGTGGCTTCTTGCTGCCCTAAGCTTCAGAGCTCGGTCTACACGTGAAGCAAAGGATATAATAACCAGCGCAGAGAAGAGGAAATATCTTCAAAGTTTTCATTCTGCTAAATCAGCATTGTGGACCTCAGGCAGGGGAAAATTCAAGCCAAGAGAGGTTGACCATTAAAGAGAGTTATAATTTGGGATGCCACTAAAGAAGGAGGCAAAGGAAAATTTATACAGCCACAAAATAAATGATGAAGATCAGCTTTTGGCAATGGCAGCACCAGTGTGGTTCCCATCACATCAAATCTTTGTAGAAATGATAAATATTATGTATTACAATCTCGATCAGATACCAGAATTTTTTTTTTATTGTAATTTATTCTGGTAAATCCACAATTGAGTGATCCCTTGTTGATTCAACAAACCCATGCCAGGCGGATTTACATTCTGGTTTAAATAATGTAATAGGACATGCTGATTTAAATAATTCATTTTAGACTCCCTTTGTTTTGCATTTCCACATTGGCTATTTTCTGGAAGGTGCCCAGGTTCCCATTTACCAGTAACCACTAAAACAACGTTGATTTGCAACTTAATGTAACTTTCATATCAAAAATAATTGGCCTTTCTGCCACTCAGAGGGAAGGCTACATATTTGAGCAATTATACACATATTTTGAATAGAAAATAACGGGGGATCATTATTTTCTAATGGAAAAACCCATAAGAATTGGAACCTGAATACCTGTAAACTGTATTTGGTCAGAAAAAGAAATACAGTAAGGACATCCAAAAGCTGCAGGACGTTGTTCCAGCCACGTTGTGGCAACTCAAAGTTACTGACCAGCGACGGGAGCTTTCGGGCTTTCACAAACCTGCCAGAACTCTACAACTGGGAGCCATGAGCAGCTGGAACTGGGGACTTTTTGTTTCATTTATCATTATTTGTGCCCCCGACCCTGCCTGGGAATGCTTATTTCTGCTCGATCTATAAACCAAGAAAGTAAAATTAATGAGGAATGGAAATGGGTGGCAGATGACTGCACAGGTATCACATAGTATCTCAGTGAAACCCAGCTCTTGCAATCATTTCTTTCTGGTTTTGAAGGCCCCCACAGCCATCTACACCACGAGGGGCTTGAAGGAGGACACCCCATGCCGATCACTACCTGGAAACCAGCCCTGAGGTCCTCGAGGCTAACGGAGATTTAACACAGCCCCATTCTTGGGTGCTTTGGTAACGCCGTTGTGCCTAACGATACCAACGGAACTCTGAGGATCGGCTCTGCAGGTATCTACAAACTGATCGAGCGGGAAAGAGCCGGCTCCAACCAACACATCTGCTTTTGCATACTGGGTAGCAAGTTCCAACACATTCTCTTATCTATCAGGATAATCTCCAAACAGAAAGAGATGCATCACTGCAAGGAAAAAACATCTCAGGGACTCTCTGGAAAAGTCTAACGTGGTAGACACGAAAATTAAGAAGTCACTTGGCATTCAGGGATGGAGTGACTCCTCTGCTCTGAGGAAGCAAATCATTTGAATGGGCTTTCTTCATGGCTCTGAACTCCGTCACACTGTCACCCCAACCTCTGTTTCCAGCAAGCCACCAGGCTTCCAGAGAGGACATCCCACCCTGTGCAGGAGACATCTATTCCCAGTGGTGAGGTGAATTGGCTCAGGCACACAGGGAGAGCTGCCGTGTTACAGAGCATGACTCTGCTTGGGATCCCACTTGTCGACTGAGCGAGCAGACCCTGGGAAAATGAAAAAGAGGGAACCCACAACTGGAATTGCAGGAGGCTGAGGTTGGCACAGAGGATGACACAGGCTCCGGGTACTGTGGGGCTGGGGAGAGCCAGGCCGGCTCCAACCCCTGCCACAGCCCAAGCCCACGCCAAGCCAGGAGGAGTTCAAAGGCAGCAAACCCATTGTGAAGGAGCAAGGCCTCGGCCAACGTTGACTCAAGCACTGCCCCAGTTAATGCCTGGAACTCGACTCATCACCCGTGACTCCGGCTGATTCAGTGGAGGCTGAGCATACTATGGCCATACCAACACCAAGGAAAGGGGGGAACTGCTGCCCTGAGCCTCCCTGAGCTTAATCCATCATTTCCCCTCCTCAGTCCCACATCCAAAGAAAGCAGTCAGCATGGGCAAAGTATTTCCAAAAGCCCTGGCTACTGCTGACAACTCAAGAAGAATTATCCTGAATTACTAACGGACCTATACCGACTTTACACAGCACACAAAAGCTGCCCGTGAAACACCCCTGTGGCAATCCAAAAACACACATTTTGCAAATTCAGAGGCTTATGCAAAGATCCCCTTGGTAAGAAGCCAGAGTGCGGTTGCCAAAAGTCAGCAATGTGAATTTTTCAGATAAAGGAAACCTGACACCTCAAGCCCCAGATTGCCTGCCCTTTCCATTTCGGTTTGGGTTTCATAGCATAACCGCTGCGGAGCCTTTTCCCACCGAGCCAGAAGAGATGGCTGGGGCTCCCCTGAGCCCAACGGTTCTCTCTTCAAAGGGAGCTGGAGTGAGAGAGTAGCTATCAACATGCCAAACCACACTGGCTGGCTCTCACCGACAACTTCCAATATCGGCCTGGCCAGCAGGACAAGACCAAGCACTGATGAAATGAGCTAGCTGAATGCCAAAAGGAGGAAAGGACCAGGGGTATAACCCAAGAGAGGAGGGACGATGACACTCAGAGGTGCAAACCAGGGTTAAGTAGATGAGTCCAATACATAGTGGCAATGGAGAGTCTGCTCTTTTTCTCCTAGGAGCATTGCAGTAAGAAAGATAGAAAGGTTGAGACAGCAATGGAAGCTGTGATCTTCACTTCATTTCATAGGAATAGAGGTCAAATATTACCGTAGGAGGCTGGTGACCATGCCTAATGCTGTCTGGAGACCGTGCAAAGAACGGCACCTACCAACTATGAGCACGATGACGAAGAAAAAACCTTGGGCTCCACCTACAAAGCAGAGTTAATGTGCCAGCTACTTCACTGTAGGCTGCTGCTGCTGGAGCAAACAGATAGCCAATAGATTTGTCACACTGGCTAGGAAGTAAATCATCACCAATGCAACACACCAAAGAACGTCCCATGGTCAGGTCCTTGGCTCAGAGAATACCTCCAAGAGGACTCAGTAAGGGCATGCAGTCCTATGAAGCAGGTCAAGAAAAGCTTGGCTGTACCCCTTACAGAGGAAAATGTTGCTCTTCAACGCTTCTTCTGTGTGAGAATTAGCGCTGAAAAATCATGGGAAAAGTGGACCTACAAACCAGCTTAATATAGTGGCGTGGCCAGGGATCTTGTTATCAAGAACTCACTCCCTCAGATGAGTTACTGCTCATGGAGAGGTGGCTCCAAGGTTTATCTGGGCTTTCTCTAGCCTGGGAGCAAAGCCTGGTAACGTTAACGTTTGTGCTTCAGCGGTCCAGCGCCTACATCCAGGTGGAGCACAAAGAGTCTTCCTAAAGGTATGGGCAGGATCTCGGGACACACGTTGCCTTCAGTGAACTGATGAGAGCATTCGTCTGCAGCAAAAGCTCCAACAGCTAGAATTTCCCTGCTTGCTGACACAGAGGCTATAAAGAGAAGAGAAAGTCATTAAGGTAGCAGAAGATATTTCTTTGAGTACACGGCACCAGTAAACCACGCCAGTGGCCAGTGTGCTTCATCCTCTTAAAAAGGTGTTTATAGCTAAGCTGCACGGGTGATAGCGATGCATTACAGCACCCTGACGGTTGCCCAGAGGAAGAAGGATAGTGTGGATGCTGCCGGGAGGTCAGGAATAGCAAAGGGGATTCCATGAGGAACCCTCCCTCTTCCCTGCCCTTCTGAAGAAGGGTGAGAATCAGAGCTAGCCGTGCCAGGACCCTGCTGTGCCCACCGTGGCTGGAACGGGAACTTCTCTAAGCCTACGCATTTCCCTTGCAGGAGGTGACCTATCCCACAACGGAGATGGCACCAAGCGCTGCGAGAAGAGCCACACCGCTCTAAGGCAGGGTGCAAATTCCCAGAGAGCTGAACTATCAAGAAAAAAAAAATCAAGCAAAAAAGGAGAAAAGAAAACAAAAATATTAAGTCTACGCAGCCAGGGTTGACAACCATGCCACGTGAAGAGTCCTCTAAGCATGGAAGCACATGTGGAGCACGTTTCTGGGACAACCTGGAAGAGGCCACAGTCTACCTCTGTCGTACTGATAAGGAAAAATCACTGTTATCCACAAAACAAATGAGCAAGTGGATCATTATGTAAAGAACACTGAATTCTCAGGAGAAAGAAAAAAGTATATAAAATATTTTTCCTTTAAAGAAGTAAACAAGGAATCTATAATTAATAAACAGCTGGTTGTTTCTGGTCACTGAGACCTTCAGAAGTCACAGAAGTCGTTTCCTCTTCCATCTCTTCTACAAACAAATTAAAAAGGGAAAATTAATTATGCCATTGTTCAATTGTCAATCAGTTCCTCAGCCCTGAATTGACTAGATATTGGATTAAATCCAATGAATAAAATGATGTGAAGAAAACAGTTGCTCTGAAACATTGGAATACGTTACTCCCAAAACAGGCTTAATATTTCAATCAAAACCGCCTCCAAGCATTTAACCAATTATGTCCCACAATTTGATTTTGTTTTCTTTAAAACTTCAGCAGACATGAACACCTTTGAATGACTTCATTGAATCCAGATAACTAAACAGATTACAATAAATTTGGGCTGTATTACAAGTTTGTTTCTTTCAAATCCGAAGTACCAGGGGTTTGGAATAAACATACTCCTTTCCAGTTTTTAAAATTTCTCAAGCAAGCAACAATAATTTTCCAGTCTCCAAAGTAATCCAGAACGTAGACCACATTGAATGTACATTAGTAAACAATCTGGGATACACTGGTATCACTAATCTAACGTGAAATTCAGGTGTGCAGAAGACCATTCTACTTAAAAACAAAATTCTCAGTTACTGGCAAATATATTTAAAATATTGAAAAACCCCGAACTGACTCACTGGCTACTCTACTAATCCCGAGATTTTATTTTGCCTGGGATTCTCTAGGGTTTATTCTGAAAACATAAAGTAATTGCACAAACTCAGAGGTACTGTTCTCTATCGAGAAAGTCTTCCACAAGAACATGCAAAAACACCCACCAAGAGTGCCTCACGGGTGGATCTAAAGGCGGCAAATACCGTGAAAGGAGTAACGCTGGAAGAAACACCAAGTGAATGTAGAGGCAGAGGGAATATGAAGAAAACAGAAATGTGCAGATGTACTTATTCCAGTCAACAACAGTAACTGAAGTGTATTGATTTCAGTTGCAGCAGCTAAAAATCCATGAAAACATTTTCATATGATACAGACAATACTATCCCATATTCAAATTTCTGTCAAAGTAATGATATAGGCCAGGATTTTCTCAAAGTCATTGTGATTTACTTACCAATTTGTACAACAAAACCTATTTTAAAATATTATAAATATTCCTAAGTGTGAACAGTTTTTGTACCCAGTTGTAATTTAACGGTTCAATTATATGGAAATACCTAAGCAGATAGACTGAAAAAACATAACTGTTAGCTAGGAAAATAGCTGGACACATTCTCAGCCACTGTCTCTCAACTGTTCCCTTCAGATCCACTGTAAAACTATTTCCAACACACTAATCACATCTATTCGGAAGAAACTAAGATTATATGATTTCAAACTACTTTCATTAGAAAAACAGTTCTTTAACAACTGCTTTTACTCTTCCATCTAATTATATACTCTTAAAGGCCAAATATTTGGTCAGTATGCAAAAATAACCATAACCTTTTATTAAGGTTAAAACACCAGATAAGAGTTCACAGAAAAATAAAGATGCTCTTTGCCTCTACCAGCAACATTGTCCAATATAAGAAATTACATTTCATTTTAAAATTTTAAATACATATACGTCAAAGTCTTATTAACTCCGTATCAGGGACTTACTACAATTAAGCCTCTTCACAGCATCGCAGCTTGCTGGACTGCATGGCTAGCATTTCCTTGGAGATACTCCACATAACAGCCAAGATGTTCAGAAAACTACCTTTCTAAAAAGCTCTCCCCTAACTCAATATTAAGTAATCCGCCCTTAAAGCCCGGCCAAGAAATCTTACCTATCTGGAATATTTTTGTGACCAACAGTCAAATAAAAAGATTGAACTCATTAGTATTTGATATCTACGGACAGCGTAAGAACAATACATTATCAAGTTACCCGAATTAGAGGGTTAGAACTATTGTCTTTTTTTCTACCTATGCCGCTGGCACATTTTTGATGCAAAGGCTGTTTATTAAATGCAAGCAAAACCCCTGATTTCCTATGTTGTAACAGTCACGCTCTGATCTCCATATTCAATGTACGTTTCTACAAAAAAAAACAACCCAAAATCGATTTCAAGTACAAAGCAGCAGCTAGCTAATCCACAGATAAAAACTACAGCGATGTTCTGTTCCTCCTAAAACAAGCCTGAAGCCATGATTATATTAAAGACACAGATGTGAGGGGATTTTTCCAACTTCCAAACAGATACGCAAAGCATTACAATCCAGGGGCGCAGGTAAACGAATAAGCAAGCAAACTACGTGACGTCTGCGCAGCGTCCTCCTCTCAAATCCTGCAATCCCTTCTAGAAAGTCTGGGTCTACATCTCCCTCTTCTTTACTCATGTTCTTCTCACATGGCTTGGTCTCAGAAACTTTCCATGCCTGTAACGGAAACTTGAGCCAACTTCTTAAATGTATGATTTCTTCATCTCCACTCATCATCCACTTCTGTTTGAGAAGCTCCTCATCATGACACCTGTATCTCAAGAAGCAAAACAGGAAACATCACAGGGATGAAGCAAGGAAAGATGAATAATAATATGCCTCTGTGTCTTTAATAAAATCCCAACTTTTACTCAAGTTCCTTTTAGGAAATTAAGAGTTCCTTTCACAAAAGCAAAGTTTTGCCAAACTAGATACATAAACGTTGCGTGCCAAAATCGGTGTAACCAATCAAATCTCCCAATCTGCACCTCCACTCCTGCCATGACGAGAAGGAGAAACCCTGTACCGGCTAGCCTTACATGCCGTGGAAAACACCACCGGGTGCCAAGCTTGCAGAACTAGTCTGCGGCAGCCAGCTCCGCCAAAAGGAACCGCTGACCCATCTAACTTACCCGCTACTGAAAACAATGCACGTTATCTTTACCCAGGACCCGTTTGTCCAAGAAAGCAGAGCTCTAGCCCACAAGCCAGACAAAAAATGAAGATGTAAGTGTCTCCTCTGCTTTCCCCACTGCTCCTTCACCTATGCAACGTCCACAGTAGGTTAAAGTTATCACATCCTTATTGGGTACCGGAGAGATGCTTCCTCTGCATTACAGCAGTTTAACTACAAGGTGGCAAAGGCCTGAGGTATTTTCAGTGTGTCTTTATCCCCAAAATCACGCCAACAAGTTTGGGGTTGGGCTGGAAGGGACTTGCCTATCTGTTTCTGCCGCCCAAAATGTGAGATCAAGCAGGCCCAAAGCCAACAGCAGTGATGTTCAGAGTCTAACAACAGAAAGGCAGAGGGATGACTCAATCACAAATTGGAGACACAGCCGTCTTGCATCCAAACAAGCAGCCCAAAAACTGTTTGCCTGCCTCATGGTGTCGCCCAAATGCTGAACAAGGGGGTCCAGGAGCAGATAACCAGCATCAGTTCTTCAGGGCAGATAAGCAGATCGTCAGGGCAGGTAAGTAGGCAACAAACCCACCCTGCCAGCCAGCTCCCAGTGAGACAGATGCACGAAAGCAATTTTCTCTCTCCCTCTCTCCCTTTCAGGGTGAAGGCCATCTTTAAACAAACATTAGCACCAAAATCTCTTCCTTGCAGAGGCAGAGCAGATCTTACCTCTTAGCAGCTACGATCTCAAATTCTCAGAATTCCCTCTCCATCTCAAATCCTCCTTTCTTCTGCAAAAGCACCTGACAGCAGCAGCACACTCCATACACAGGGCACACTTCACTCAGAAAGACAATACAGTCTTTTGCCCACTCCACGCAGTGAAACAGAGGGTCGTTTCAGCTCTGTTACACTAGGGACAGAGTCCCATCCAAGCACAAAAAGTCTTGGCTTTGGTTCTTGCACATTGCAGTGGGGAAGATCACAGAATCATAGAATGGT
>NW_010247636.1:0-22466 GCF_000690775.1 Eurypyga helias
GATTCCATTACTTTTCAGCAGCTCATACAATTCTGCCCCTGTTGCTACGAAGGTCTAACCACTGGTTTCTCTCTAAGACGAAGCGCACCTCCATGCCTGCATGGCCAATACTCTTACAGGACTCTTTATTCACATTTTCCCTGCGGCTGACGCAGCTGAGCTGTTCTGCACAGATTTTCTGCTCGGTATGGGGCGTTGGGGAGGGAGATGGGGGGGCGTTAATTATACAGAAAGCTGGAGCGGGGCCAGGCAGCCCCTCTGGTGCACTGTCTCCGACATGCACAGCCTCCTTCCTGCTGCTCTGCAGCTACAAGGCTCACCTGTTGGTCCTGGCGCTCGCCCAAGCTGGGGCCTAGCGGAAATGACAGAATCAGCTAGAAATGGGAGCCAGCTCCTATTCCAGCCACCCGAATGAGGGAAATACAAAACCAGATGATGGCAATGTGACCTGGCTGCTGCGCGCGGGAGCCAAGAGCGGGTGGGGTAGAAGGGAATGGAGAAAGAAGGGGTGTAGATCGGAAAAAAATACCCCAAACCAAAGAAAAACACGCTCCAAACCACTAAAAAGCAGCTTTTTTTTCCTGCTGTTCTTGTCTTTTCACAATCAGCACAACAAAAACACGAGGAGAGTTTTTCTCCACACAAACACCTGCCAATAGGGAGAACTAACTACCTTGTTCCTGCTCCTGCTGGGGATGTTGGATGTTTCCATCTCCCACCTGAGAGATGTCAGAGGGATATTCAGGTACGTGGCAGAAACAACCGTCTCCTTTTCCACACCAGCTCCTCTCCGCGCTGTGCGGGGCCACTGTTCAAAGATATGTGTCAGGAATTCCCCTCTCCCATAACAACAGTGCTCAGTGAAACCTTTTGGTATCTGGGTGAGCTGCAGTGTCATGAGGTGGGAAGAATAAGCACCGCTCGCCTCTCATTATGCTCTTCTGGGCAGAAAAGCAGCTAAGTAACCCAGTAGAAAACACAGCCATCACTGACAGTATTTAAAAGAGAGGAATGCTGCCTTTTAAATGATAAAAATGCAAGCTAATTAATTGCACGTTGCATTTCAAGATATAACTAGTTTCATACAAGCTCCTGGAATCCATGTCTACTTGAAGCCGTAAGCATCTCAATATCCAGAATTTCTCTGGCCCCCTGAGCTTAGTGACACAATAAATGCATACTGTCTCGAACAGCTTAATTGGCTTTAAATGAGCTTTTAAGGTTTTTTTTTTTTTCCTTCTAAATCCAGTAATTTTTAGAAACGGTAACAATAAAAGCAGGGAAAACCTAATTCTTAAAAGGAAGTTTCTTCCCTCTCCGACAGCAATGGAATGGGTCCCCAGAGCTTACTTTTTCCTGAGAAAACACTTCATGAATAATCAATGCACAGGCCAATTCCTCAATAAGCCTTCAGACACACCCAGTATTCAGCAGTCCCTCCGTGACTCTGCCCTTCAAACTGCAACCCTTTTTGCGTTGCCCTCCCCGGCTTCCCAAGCTTCCTTTATTTCTGTTCTTTCTAGCAACTAGGTAGGTAGACAGAAGCGAATTTCGAGCAGTGGCAGCAAGCTGGGGCTAATTTGCACCTTATGAATTATTCAGGTCCTCTGGATTCCTGCACCTGCACCGAGGCAGGAAGGAACAGTCATCACCCTTCTCTGGGGTGTGCACAAGCTCCCTTACTGCTCAGTCACTTTGCTCTGTAACCAAGGGCTCCAGGTCTGGTATTAAGCAGTGGAAGCAGTGGGGGGAAAAAAAAACCCTCTCTGCTGCCCCAAACGCAGGCTAATCGTTCAACCCCGCCTGAGACAAACGAAGTGTAGCGTGTACCAGAATGAGGAATTCATCTCACATATGCTAATCCGGATCAGAGCACTGGTGGAGAAAAAACGAGTGTGCGTGGGAGCTGGTCTCGTCAGATATTTACTCAGCTGCATTAGACTGCACGGTTATACTTCTCCCTAGCTCAGTAGGGAGTATTTCACGTGCACCAAGTATTTCATATGCCAACACGATGATTAAGGTATCCTTCTCCACAGAATCAGCACACGTAAATTCTCTCTCTGGCATTCTGGCTAGTATCAGGGGTACTAACAGTTTAATACTACTGGAAGAGACTGTATCGTGCTTTCAACAGGATGGATTTAACGAGTAAATTGGCCTTCTCCATCTTGATCTACTATTATCTTGGTAAACAGAATGTGACACCTGACTGCAAATCCAGATATGACCCATGAATCTGGCCAGCCATTAGGAACATTTGCAGGGAGCAGATACAAACCAATTAGCACTATGAACATTTTAAGATAACGACATGTTTTTGAGTTAATATGCTAAGGCAAACAGATCTGAAAGTATTATGCAAATTCGAAGCAGCAAACACCATCTTTACTGTATCTCATGTCCGCAGTCGCACTGAATATCTTTGGGTCTCGTCCTTTATTAACATGCTGTTACCAGTTATGTTCTCCAGTTAAAAGATCGCCTCATTAAACCCGAGCAGCTAAGCATCATGCTTTGATTGATTCAGTAAAACAGATCTGCGGTAACTGATAATGAAACTCCTTTAATCCCCCCTTCCAAAATAACGAGGCAAACACAAGTGTTAGGCATTCAGAAAGGTACAGCCAATCCTTATCAAATCTTCGCTTTTCTTCTTTCTATGCCTAAAGAAGTTAATTCATTTCCCTTCTGATGCAGAATGCATGATAGGTTCTAGGCTGCTCTTATCTCATTCCTATCCAATAATAGGTACTCGGGGCTCCTTCTTTTAAGGTATTTTAATCAGGCATGTAAACACGTTTTATTCTTTGATGCTCCTTCATTCAGCATCATTAATCCCCAGCATGAAATCAATAGACTTAAAACATTTAATCATGTTAAATGCAACATACAAATCCACAAATGACTTCAGCTCATCACACACGCTGAATAGCTTGCAAGTTGGAAACCATGCCTTCTTTTTTGCCTTGGGAATAGGCAAATTCCAAGCTAATCTTTCATTGAAGTAAACAGATTCTCTCTCCAAGTATCTGCTATTAGGCAAAAAAAAAAGATGTTGATAAACAAAACATGGGATTTTCTGTTTGCTCTGTCATCTTTCTTTATCCCTTGCGGTCATATTGGCCTTATAAGCAATACTTACATTTGTTTTACTGCAACCTCTTGACAGTATGCATGTTTAAAAAAGTTTTAAAAACAATTACAGTAACTGGGTTACAGAATGTACTGGAGGTGCAAGGCAAGGGAAAAATGTCTTTGCAGTGTTTATTTTCCTTTTTTAACAGCACACATTGTTTCTCTGCTTGAAAAGAATGCATAAGGGACAATAGTCCCAGTTGCTTTTTTTGAGGAGGAAAAAAAAAAGAAAAGATAATTTGCTGTACCTTATATACGATTTCCAAAGCCACTGGGATACAGAAAGTGACAAGAATCTCTTTAATGGGGCAGAAATTTTGCCTGAGATGTAAAAATTAAGGCCAGCCAGACCCAGCCTTTCAAAGGAAAAAGGACAGGTAAACAAGGAAAAGAATACCTTAGATAGTGGAATAACATACTTAATTCTACTACATTAAAAAGCCCAGAAATCTTGCTTATTTAAAAGAGAAAAATCTGAAAAGTGAAATATATGGAGAACTGTGGAAACTGGCATGCTGAAACCCCAGTTTGGGAGGCAGCCCCCAAAAGCCTTCCTAGGTCCATGATCGCATTCCTACCCACTGTCCCATTAACAGTCCTACCCAGCCTGTCCCTGAATTCATGAGGTTCTTGGAGCTTCTTCAGGTATGAACCACAAGGCACACGTCCACACATGCTCATTTTGGCGGGTGCTCATTTTCCACCTACAGGCATGGCAACGTCCCGAACTTTGCCGATGTCTTGTGAAGAAGCCCCAAAAGGCAGGCAAGGCTTTTTGATGGTGGTGGCACTAGCAAGGTAGTGGCAGTCAGGTAATTCACCCAAGGAAGGAGAGATTATGGTTGTGGGTCCTTCTCAGACAGAAGATTGATTCAGCATCTCCAGCAAGCCAGGAATAACCTGGCTATAAGGATCCGGGGTCATCTGGAATGCAAGAACCATGAGGCAAAAAGGTTGGGCAGAAAAGGGGGATTCTGGCTCCTCACTAGAAATCTGGACCCTCAGCTCCGAGAGGGGCACGATGAAAGCTTTATTTCTGTATCCATGGCTGTTTCTGGTCTTTTGTTGCTCCAGGGAACGGAGCCTACAGTCCCAGTCCTGTCCATGCTCAGGTAGGATTCAGGCTCTTCTTAGCCATTCTCCTTCCCAACCTGTGCTCCTGTCTATACAACAGCCCACATTCAGTAAGCCAGAAGATGAGAGACTCTACTGCCCCCAAAGAATTTCCTGGGATTAGGCCTGTGCCAAGGATCCTAATGACTAGAACACCTCTGCAATGCTTGTCCTGACAACGTAAAGCTCGGGAATCCTACTTCGTTGACCAGCTAATTAACAAGCTCTCCTGCAAGAGGCAGGAATACTGCTGTTGCTGCTGCCAGCTTCTTTTTCAAAAGAATCATCCCTGCTCTGTTACAAACCAAAAAAGGCTATACGGCCCACCCCTGAGTTTAAACAGATGCTTCTAGTTCATACTGCTTCCCTATACATCCATAACGACTTACCTAATGCCACGGGGCTGCACTCCTATGGAAGCACTTACATTCCTGACAGCCAGTGAAGTGGAGTACACACGTAAACTAGAGAGTAGGGTCTCCTTTTCACCTGCTCCTGAAGCACGCAACTCTCTCCAGGGATTATAATGGAGTAATCATGTGCTTCTCCTCAGGTGTCAGATCATGCTGCAAAGCTTAACCTTAACATACAGGTAGAGTCCTGTTATATCGACTGGTTGGAGCGAGTCCAGAGGAGGCTACGAAGATGCTCAGAGGGCTGGAGCGCCTCTCCCATGGGGACAGGCTGAGAGAGTTGGGGTTGTTCAGCCTGGAGAAGAGAAGGCTCCGGGGAGCACTTATTGCACCTTCCAGTACCTGAAGGGGCGACAAGGAAGCTGGGAGGGGACTTTATACAAGGGCCTGTAATGACAGGACCAGGGAAACGGGTTTAAATTGAAAGTGGGGAGGTTTAGATTAGATACCCGGAAGATGGAGAGGGTGGTGAGGCACTGGAACAGGTTGCCCAGAGAAGCTGTGGATGCCCCATCCCTGGAAGTGTGCAAGGCCAGGCTGGATGAGGCTTTGAGCAACCTGGTCTAGTGGAAGGTGTCCCTGCCCATGGCAGGGGGGTTGGAACTAGATGGTCTTTAAGGTCCCTTCCAACCCAAACCATTCTATGGTTCTGTGATTGATTCTAAGTCTGTGTCCAAGTGAGGGGCAAGTGATATTTGCTCAAGTGTTAAAAAAGTTCTGTGAGTGTGCCTGCAGTGCAACACAACATACTCCCACTACAGCTGAGTGAGGGAATGAAAATTTCCTAGCAGGTCTGACTAATCTGTACTTTACTGTAAGCATCCAGAGTCTTGGTGACCTCCTGAATTTGCTTTTTTTCCCACTGAAAATAATGTTTATGCACTGAGCTGCGTGGAGGAAAAGACGTAGATTAGGGAATTACTTCAAATGCTTTGGCTATCCTAGATGCATTAATTTTTCATTACCTCACTTATGGAAAAAAAACAAACCCCAAACAAAAGACCTGAGGTAAAGTATGCAATGAGGACATTCCAAATCCAGCAAAGAGAAGATCAAGCATTTTCTTCTGGCAGTGATCTTAATTATTATCAGTAACATCCTATTTATATCATCATCACTTTTCTTTATCCTTTTGCTTTAAAAATTACCCAGACTGTCTCCCCAAAGGTGAATTTTTTTCTGTTTGACAGAGGACAGATTCACTCATAGTTGAAAACAATCGAAGTTTAGACATAAGAAATACATTTTTTTAAAGCCTGTGCTCTGTAATCACAATTTGGTCCCGGAGACGAATTGCAAGTACAGACCTGGGCCTTACATTCCTACTGACTGAATGGGAATCCTAACAAGTGAAACAGTGTACTCTGAGAGGCTTATTTTCTTTTTGAACTGGTGACAAATGAGAACTACTGCTTCGAGGTAGTTCTTACAAATAAAAGGAATAAAACAAAACAGTGCAAACATTCGTCTTTGAAGAGTGGAAAGTCAAAGCAAACCAAGGTGAAAATGGTGTCTGGTGGGCTAGTTCTGACTGGGAAAGTCATCCAACTCAATAGCAGCTTGACCCTAACGTAGCCCCAGAGGCAGTGCTACAGCTGCCACCCAAACAGCTAGCCAAGAAGCTAACAGAGGAGCAAGCCAAGAAGCCAGCCATGAACCCACATGCCAATGCAGGAAAGCTGTATTCCAGAATTCGGCATCTGGGTCCTCCAGCTGCCAAACCTCTCCCATCAGGCTGAGCCTGTGGAACGAGGTGTCAAAAAGAAGAACAGGAGCAAATTTATACAAGAGCAAAAGCGGTACCATTTGTGAGTCACCAAGGATGAAGAGTCACATTGTGCCCGCCAACATCCAAAACTCACTTTGTCACCAGTGGAATGGTGGACCAGGGGAGGTAGTATGGACAACATGCTCAATATTTTACAGGAAAAGAGTAATTAGACAGGCATGAAGTGGAGCCCCAGTCCCAGCCTGTGGCCATCCATGGAGGTTAGCAGATGGAGAATGTTTGTGTGGTGGGTTTTGAGGAAAACTTACAGCTTTTAGTAGATTTCATGAGCCCCATAAAAAAAGAAGGGGAGAAAGGAGCTTACAAAAAATGTCTTTTCAAGACTTTGTCATGCATTCTGTTCCCTCCCCACCACAAAACCATCAACTATCTAAGAATGTTTCTGTTCTTTCGTAACTAGAATACATATTTTGAATGTAATTTTACGGAAGAATAACTTTCTTGAAATTTAGTGGGAAAAGATAACTTTAGTAATACAAAATTGAAATAAAACACCCAAAACTGGGCATGCATGAAATTTCCTTCAAATGAAATATATACACTCACATAGCTCTATTTGACTTAGGCAGAATTCGCTCCTGACATGCAGTTACTGTTCCTAAACTGCAATAGCTCCATACTCCAAGAGGCAAGACCAGCCGGGATGAGAATACTCCCAGCAGCGTGAGCAGTTTTACATAGACCGTAAGAATTCATAGTTTCAAATGATATACTGACTTAAATATTCATCTCATTGGTCTCATTTCCACCGTTCACTCTACAGATAGGTCCACATGGCCCAAACAAGGTCTGACAGATGTGACTTCCTTGGCCCCTTATTTTCAAAAGACTTAGAAGATCCCATCTCTCTCTTCCAAGTTCCTGGCTTTGTTAGCATCTATTTGGCTCACCAAAGTATTACATTTCTGCCTCACTGCACTCCAGTCAGAGCCAACAAATTTTCAGTGGTTTAGAAGTGGTACATGCAAGGACTTTTGCCATCTTCATCTACATCTAACCGTGCATGTGGTTCCGGGCGCCTCATTAATAGGATCCCATATTCGTTGTTACGGCATATGTAAATTCTACGCATAAATCCATGAGCATTTTTTTGAAGAAAAATATTGACAACATTAAAAAATCAAGAGCAAAAAATTGACAGCATAAGACTCTTCCATGAAAATGCTTCCTGTAGAATAGAAGCAAATGTAATTGGTGAATATATGAAATATTCTTGCTAATTCTGGCTAAAGGAGCCTATATCCAAAATTGTATCTAAAATATGAATTTATTTTAGAAACACAATATTTTAGGAGACTAGTAGGCTCATCAGAATAATTTCTGAAGTTGCACTGATAATTTCAATCAGATCAAATAAAATTCTAAGGATGCTTTTAGAACAAAGTATCTCCTCAATGCATCAAATTCTCAAATTCTGTCAATAATGTTGCACTTTTGTACCCAAGGAAACTGTAAAAGCTTAGGGATGGGCTTTAACAGAGAAGGTGCTGCTGCTACTTTGAAAATGTTTGAGTAATAAGATTCTGCAAATTTTTAATATAAATACACCAGTTGTAATGCAATTAACTGCAAATTGGAATTAGGACTAGATTTGAGGAATGATTTTTGTATGTGACTACTCATTAGCAATTTGAAAGTGTAATTACTCTTAAACATGCCATCTTCTTAATTTTATTATGAAGCTTAGATCTACTTAGAAATGTGAGGAATTAGATTTCTGTGACTTATTTGCTTATACTGAATGTATGGAGCTATTTTTCCTTCTGTACTCCACAGACAGAGCGCTCACAGATTACGAAAGCCAGATAAAGCAGTGGGTTGTTGGGTTTACACTTGTCACACGATGAACGTGACTCCAAAGGAACCTTTTTAGGGGCCCACAAAACAAGCAAAAGAACGTGGGGGGGGGGCAGGACAAACAGGCAAGCAAGCACATTGAGAATGGGCATTTCATTGCATGCTGTTTTAATGTCCAATAAAACAACAGCAATGAATCCAACAAAAGCAGGAAACCTATCAGCGCTGGCAGATCCTTTCTGTCATATGACATCATTACTGCTTGGGTAAGTGAGGTGAACCCAGGCACCTTATTATCAAACATCAGGATTTTTTTTTTCCTACTCTGATATGTTAGTCATTGAGATTTGGAAACAAAATTGCAGCTTTCCCATGATGCACACCACCACCCTCCCAGCCTCCAAATATAAACAGCAATACCAAAAATCAGCTTTGGACCTTGCCCAGCCCCGCATATTCCCCCAGTCATGACATAAAGAGGGAAGGAAAGTTGAAAAGCACTGCTACTAGACTTCGTCAATACAACAGGACATTATATAATACACAATAAAATGCTTCATACCTGGAGTTGAAAAAACGAAAAGGGTTAACAGCTGACCTGGCACAGCCCCACATGCTCTCTCTGGAAATTGAACACAGACAATTAGGAATTTTAAGTTACCCCAAACAATTGCAGGGGACTTAAGACAAGCTTGAGGAAGACTTACTGCAAAGTAAGCACATAGCCTCAGTGTGGAAGGGACTTTAGGATTTTCCCATTCACTTAGAAATCCTTCTTAAACTGAAATTGCTCTGTAGAGGTCCCAACTAATGCTAAGCAAGTCATTAGGAGCTCTGCCATTAATTTGCATGGGAGCAGAATCAAAGCCTTAAGGGCCCAGGTGTCACTTAGTGGTAATTCTGGATCATGGTGGATCGTATGTTCTTATTAAAAAATAATCAGTGACCGAGAGGAAAACATTAACAAGAACCCAGAGCAGGCAGACATTGCACAAAGAGGAAACACGTCCACTCCCAGAATTCTGCTGCTTAAGTAATATTATTCCCAACACATTACTGAAAAACCTAGCCTTTAATGCTTTTTACTTATAACTGAGACTCCAGGGAAAACAGATAATCTTCTAGAGTATTATTTGGAATATTGAACAACACAAATATGTAACAGAGCAGTATAAACTCCTTTGTTGGGATTTGGACTTTGTGGAATGCTCCTTTTCACCCACAAATTCTGATCTACTGCATGTGCTCAAACAAGAAGCATGATACATCTGGCTTTTGGAAACAGTTCCACCACGTTAGGGGGGGGGGGAAAAAACCAACCTGTAGAAAGCCAAGCCCATGAATAACCCCCTTCAGTCCTTCTCTCTGTGGTTTAGGTCTCAAATGTACCATGAAACTAGTCTGAGGCCAACGCCCAAAAATCTAGCAAAAAATATTAGAACACTAACATGAATCATAAAAATGTTCTAGGCACACTAGCAATTGAATGCATTTGCACTGGAAGGAGTTTGGATCCTTTATAATGCTCAATTTAAAAGGCCAGGTTGGCACAGTAATTGTTGAAAGTGAAAAGGAAATTTCCAAAGCAAGTTCTCTTGATTTATTTAATTGCACTTTCCACTGGGCCTTGGAAACCTACAAATAATGTATTTTTTCCCAAGATTTTGCATTGCATCTTTTGAACCACTCACATTTCCTTGCCTCCAGTGTACGGTAAATACTGGTCGTCTTTACTTGGTTTTGCCATTTGTTCAACATTAGATTTCTGATAATGATAGAAATCTGCTAAAATGATGTAAAGAATTTTCATAGCAAAGTCTACATTATTAGCTCTATTACAGCCTAACACTGGTTTTTTCCACCCTCCTTTTCAACTCTCCTATAGTGTAGGGGCTCTTCCCTTTTCAGAAACGTATCTCAGGTGCCTGCCCCATGGCATCACTAGGTACAGATTTTATTTCACAGTACCTAATCAAAGGGCACTGGGACAAAATCTCCCCTATCCCATTAGCCCTCCATTGACATCAACATGCACTGGAAAACCGGCAACTGGAAACCATAATATCAACCATTTTCTCCCATATCAATTAATTTATAATCATCTCTGTCTCTTACTGGAAAAATATTTATTGCTGAAGCGAACACAAGCACCAACACATTACCCAGAAATCATGATGCTAGATTTTGTACGCTCCTTTTCATAAAGGTCCCTTTTCAACATCTAAGCAACAGGGCTGGCAAAAATACAGTTGGAGAGGATGATGAGTGTTTGCACGCTCAATTTTTCTCAATGGGAAATTCAGCAGAGAACTAAAACTCTGGTTAGAGCCTACAGTATCCCAGCACTGAAGCAACAGACACCCATACAGCCTCCAACCAACCTCACAGATGCCTGCCTAAAACTTACTGTGCTCCTCCTTGTTTGTCCTGACAGCCAAATGGCTGTGGCTTCCCACCCAGCCTCTACCCTGATCCAGAAACTGTGGGGAGAAGTGTCTAAACTTTGCCTCTGGGGCTTCAACCTTATCCCTGCTCCGAAAACACATGGATTCAGCACAAAAGGGATCTGTAACAGTCACTTCCCAATCCAAAATACAAGCGTAGGAGGAAAAAGAAAAGGATGTTGTAGGACCACTCCTGGATAACTTTTGCATCCTAGCCTTGCGTTCCAGAATTGGCAAATTCCTGAGTCAGTGCCCTAACCACCACGTTTTTACACCAGACGTGGGTTGCTGCAGCACTGCTCCCACTGTCACTCACATCTTCAGGCTGGTAGGAAGAGGACAGCACGCTTGGGTTTTAAAACAGGTAAGCTCAGAAGAAAGTACTCGATCTCTTATTTTCCATAATGGGAAGCTGGGAATGTAAACTGTTGTTTGGTTGTTTTTTTTTTTCTTTTCCAGACTCTATTTTAATGAACAACTCCAGGTCAGAAGCCCAAGCTCCAAAGCTCCTGGTTCTGGGCACCCGCAGTCCTTCACGCGTGTGGCGAGCATGCGGGGGACCTCTATGCCATGCGGCGTATTGACAAGGATGTACCTGTTCCAGAACTGCACGTCCTCTCAAGCAAAAGGAAAATCACATTTTGCTTTGACTATGTCTTAGTAGTGGCTAAGAACCTCAGAAATGATGTGGTGATACGGACAGCAAGCAGATTGGAAGTGGAAATATCAAGTGCAAAGGGAATCAACCTGTTCAGCTGAGTAAATGATTTTGGGCAAAAACGTATTATACAACATTATCCTGTTACCCTGTTTTTGAAACCCTTTTGACTGAGATTTCGGTCATTACTCCAGTTCCTCCTGTGAACTTATTTATAAAATGGTTTGACACAACTAATTACAGAAATAGCAATGGCCAGCAGCTCTTCAGAGAAACACCATGGTGACTTCCATGTGAAGCTATCTGCCTGACAGCACTGTGTCCCTGATTTATCACGCAGTATCCCAGCCCTATGCTAAACACTGTATTTTAAATGCAAACAACTGAGGGAGATATTTTGACAAGAATGAGACTCCTGCTGTTTTTTAGTACATACACTCAAGTGTTTCTTTTCGTGCCCGATGGCAGCTTCTGGTCATTTCCAGGTTACCTCATTTCTCAGGCTCTGTTTGCAACGCTGGAGATTTCCACCAGCAGCAGAAACTGCAGACAGGCCTGAGGGTGAGCACTGTTTAGGGCAGCCTCTGACCTCGGTACCTGCCAGCCTGCCCACGCTGCTGGAGCTCAGCAATACATGCTAGGCAAGCGTGGTGTGGCTGTTGCTGCCTCCGCTAATCCACCTTGGTCTCTTCCTTATTTTCTGCCTGACTTCGTTTTCGTATTTCCTTGCACCGTTATAACCTGTGGCAACTCGGTAATATCCCAGAAGGGTAAATAAACTTCAAAACTTCACTCCTGACACACTTTTTGTCATGGCTGTAATGATGCAGGTGCTCAGCTTGACTCTTGAAACCTGTAACTATCATTACTTCTGACACCCCTCAGGATCAGATGCTATTATCCCAGCCATCGCATTGCTTTACTCCTTGTTTCAGTCTTCAGTTCCTTTCATTCTGGCTACAGTAACTTCATACGTGTGGTGGCCTTAAGCTCCAACTCTCCGTTTCTTGATGTGTCCAAAACAGTAACACTCGTGTCCTCAGTCACATACACGCGGAGAACGACACCTCCTTGGCATATGGGCTCAGCTCTAAAAAACTCTTCTATATCCATCATCCAGGAGCTTCCTTTCACTCCCCTCTACCTCCAGCCTAAAAAAGACTTGAGCTGAGAGCTTGAGGTTGCAACAGCGTCACTCCTAGTGAAAAAGGGTTGAACTAATAAAGGGGAAAACCTAGCACAACCCATTGTGCAGGAAAATGGCAGAAAAAAATGGGTTGGTTTTTTTTTTTTCACATCCTGGTATTCACATGCTCACTCAATTATGCCTTACTAAAGAGTGTTCCCCTCCTAACAGTGCCCTCCTTTGCATGCAGTTTACATACCTGTGACCTACACAACTTTTTTGTGTGTCTTTTTGCATGCACTGATCCAAACACGCAGGAAACATTTTCCATAAATCAGTATAAGCACTGCTATTAAGATTTAATTGTGCTGCATGTTTGTCTGTCAAAAATCACAGGAACTGCCTTATGGAAAAGGAAAGATAAAAACGTATCTGATCTAGATAATGAAAAAAAGCAGTAATTTTGGCTCAAGTGACAGCAGAGGACAATGCTCTTTCTTTTTCTTATCAGTAAGTCAAAGTAGCAGTTCACTGAGGTAGTTTCATTGTGGCTTTTTCTGGCAGTGTTCCGCCATCTACTCCACACTGATGAGTATTTCCTCCAGCTCTGAATTTCTTAACAGCTCTGCCTCTGCTTTCTCTGCTGATTTAGAAAGTAAAACCAGAAAAAGCTGAATAACGAATCACTGGGGAAACAGCTGCCAAATAGGTGTACAAACTGCAATAAGGCATAATGTTATTTATAATTCATCCTTTGGTGTCACACTCTTCAAGCAATTACACAATGCCTGCCTCCCTATCAATAAAATGCATTTCACATATCTAACCACTAATGACTTAAGCTTCACTCCGGAGCAACACATTGTCGTGGGTTAAGCATAGGACTAGAAGGCAGACGTTCCTGATCCCGGCTCATCCTCTACTTCATTGCATGGCCTTAAGCAAGTCACTAACCCGCAGATAATTATAATATTTGAACACGCCAGGGACCTGTACAATTTAATTAGTTAATGTTTGCAAAGCCCTCCAAAGATAAAAAGTGCTATATGAATTATAATCATACTGTATTGTTTTGGGGCATTTTATTCCAAAGCACATTTGTATAAACATGTTTAGTAATGTAAAATCCCAATAATGGCAAAGTTTGATAACTACCTTGAAATGACTGGCACTTCTTAGACTAAAATTTAAATTAATTAACAAATTTAATCTATTTTTGAGAAGACAATTATAGGAACAATTCAACACAGACACTGAACTGAAGCTGGGAAACAAGATCTTTGAAAGTTTGCTTGTGATGGATAAAGGTAATGGAAGAGACATAAGAAGGACATCTATAAACCCATACCTGTTACAAATACCTCTCTTGCTGCACCATATTGGTCCCTAAAACAGCTCAAGCATTGATTGACTTTTTTTTCTTTTTAGCATCCAGACTTCTGTTACAGTTTCAGGGTTAATCATTAGACCCAACCAAGTTAATGGTAAAACTCCTCTGGACTTCAACTGAACCAGGACTCTTTGGTTCTTCCAGCTTATTATGCACTTAATTTAAATATTTCTCTTAAAATGAAAATACTACTCCTAGCAATGGTGTGGCAAAATACATATTGAAGAGCAGCATCTAACACTTCAAAGTGATTCAAAAGAAGAGAACAGACATCCTAGTGGCAATGTGTCCTTGCTCTAGATTCATCTACTCAACTATCATGGGAACTTACTGTTACAGGGGAGATAGGAAAACATAATTTTGCAGAGACCAAGCTAAAAGCACATTTATTTGAAATTAGCTTTTTTCAGGGAACAATTTGACAATATCCCTACCTCCTATCCCTATCTCCTAATACAGTGTCATTTAAGCAATACCATCCTCTCAAAGGAGGCAGCAATGTCAACTGTATTGTAGAAGCTTTGATTTATACTTGCTGTTCACCTGGCCTTTGTTCCTAATGATCCCTGGCTGATGGGAAATCTGTTATCCTGGCAAAAGGCTCTGGGACATATACTGGCAAATTTCCATACTGAAAATGAGGCTTGGAGCAACCTGGTCTAGTGGAAGGTGTCCCTGCCCATGGGAGGGGGGTTGGGACTAGATGGTCTTTAAGGTCCCTTCCAACCCAAACCAGTATGTGAAATCTTGAAAGAAATCTCTGTGAAGGCAGAGAACAGTATCCTTTGATCTGATTGCTCAACTTGCAAAGTTACTGCACTTCTTTTTTTGAGTTGTATATGCAAAAATAAAGAAAAAAAAGAAAAAGAACTTTTTTAGAATTGTATAGGTCCATTTGGACTACTGAATCCAAAGTCTCACAGTGAGTGCCTAAAGAGCAATCCTCAAAGCTATATAGGGCTTTCAAGCTCTTGCAGCACAAGTCCTTAGGCACATGGATTTTTATACGCAAACAGAGGATTCTGAGAACTCAAGCTGCACTAGAAGAAAGTTTGTAAAGTGCTGTATAAATACAGTGTAGAAGAAGTCAGTACTTTTTTATTGAGTTATCTGAAGGGCATGTAGGTAGGAAAAATCACACCTATAGTCCCTGCGTAGGCCCAGAGTTTGGATGCACTGGTCCAGTTTCTTCCTGTGTCACAGACTTCCAGCATGGCCTCAGGCAACCACACAGGGGGAAGGACTCCTCATGAATAACTTCAGCAACGTTAAGTTTTATCACTGTCCCTGAACCATTTGTCTAGGCTCCTTTGTAACCACTGGGGAAGGCAGGCACTTCCAAAGGTAGATGATCACAACCACTGAGATGATTGCACCTAGAAGTATGGTCCACTGAGGAAACCCAAACCACCTGAGCCTAACTTTTAGATAGATTGTGAAAGATGAACCTTGCAGCAAGGATATGTCCAAACTGGATAATCCAGTACTGCCCAGAGGTTCCCTAAGCTAGCTGACACACAGCACACCTCTGCTAGCTCAACAGTACCCTTGGATCATTAGCCAACTTCTGACCCAGCAACGCTTTTCACTACAGAAACCTTCTTTTCTGCCACATTATACATATCTGAGACTCCTGACAAAAATAAAACAGAACTAAAACAGAAACATCCCTGAAATAATGACACAGTGGGGACATCGACCATAATACAGATGACTGCCTGTCTTACAGGGCTCTCCAATCACCAGTGTCCTTCATTTAAATACGTATCTGCATACACACCCCTCTCTCTGTTCATGTTTAGTAAGTCAGTTCAGTTTGTAGAGTGACTCTCGGGGAGGCTGAGGAGAAGCCCCAGAGCGTAACAGCCTGAGGGGAGGTGGGAGGCCCATGGGCAGTTCTGCTTTCGGACTGTGGGGTCCAATTTTCCCCCAGGAGCGTTGCAGCAACCATGGGATTTTCTGCTCTAAAGCGTTACAGCAATGGAAGAAGGCTTCCCAGACTTGGGAGATCTTCCTGAGAAAAGAAAAATTGAAACAGATCATAGAATCATAGAATGGTTAGGGTGGGAAGGGACCTTAAAGACCATCTAGTTCCACCCCCCCTGCCATGGGCAGGGACCCCTTCCACTAGACCAGGTTGCTCAAAGCCTCATCCGGTCTGGCCTTGAACACTTCCAGGGATGGGGCATCCACAGCTTCTCTGGGCAACCTGTTCCAGTGCCTCCCCAGCCTCTCTGTGAAGAATTTCTTCCTGACATCTAACCTAAACCTCCCTGATTTCAATTTATACCCATTACCCCTTGTCCTATCACTACAGGCTCTTGTAAAAAGTCCTCTCCCAGTACCCTTGTAGGCCCCCTTCAGATACTGGAAAGCTGCAATGAGGTCTCCTCGGAGCCTCCTCTTCTCCAGGCTGAACAAGCCCAGTTCTCGCAGCCTTCCCACGATTTTGTTTTAGACAAATCAGCATTCTTCAGTGAAAAAAAAATGCTTTATGGAGAAATTCTGGACCAGCATTAGTCAGTTCTCCATCTGTAAAATCACCATCCCATCGTGTGCCAGTTTTAAAACGAGCATGTGTTCACGGAGGGCGGATGTACCAGAGGAGAGAGAAGTAAAGTTCACAGACATACTGCCCAACCACCCTCGTTTATGTTTCTTGGAGACTCAGGACAAAGTATTTTGTCTGTAAGTAGAAGAAAAAACTGAGGTGAAAGTTCCCTATGCAGAATAGCACAGTGGTCGTAATGACTGCAGCAGAAGCAGGAAAACAGGCAGTATCAGTGTAGAAAATGAATGGCTGATGAGAACACAGTTATAAACCTCAAAAGAGAGAGAAATATCAACCGCAGAAGTTGATTTACATTGATGAAGAGAAGGGAGAAAAAAGAGATCTAAGGAGAAAAAAATCAGACTTGAAAAATACATAGCAATTAAAGAGGTATTGTGGGTATGCTGTTTGTCTGCTGTGGAATTTCTTTTTCCCTAGTGCAGCATCCTGAACTATCTTCCACTGCACTGCAATAATAAAAGCCAGCAGAATTTAAAAATAAAGTAAGATGATCGTATTACCATCAATGTTATCCATCACATAAGGTAGCCATAGAGAACGGAGGGTAGGGTCAAAGCCCCTAATCTCATTTCCATACACGCTCTCAGCAGCACCTAGCTCAGTGCGAAAAGGAGTTCACGCTAAAGGTCACCACGGTCGCCTCCAAATGACAAATCACATTTCTCTGAATTAACTGTAGCTACAACTCGAAGTATTCAGGATTTCTTCTCTGAATTTTCTGACTCCCCATCACTCTGGAAAAACAAGAAGCTACCTTAAGCATCATCACTTCATATGGGCAGTCCATCTTCTCCTTGACATTATGTGAAAGAAACAAATGGTTTCATCAAGGGGGTCCCCTCTGACCACACCTCCTAAGGAGAAAAAAAGTCTACAGAGAGAATGAGGAATTTCTGGATCCTCAGATTTTTACCGATACACTGATCAAAAGTTCATGCTAAAAATCACCCTCTGCCTCTCCCGCTTCTGCCCTCAGCTTCTGCAAGGAGATCTTACGTCTTGTGCTCAGGGAGAGAGAGCTGCAGGCTGTAAAATGTATTTTACTGCGCAAGTGTTCAGGGAAAGAAGATGAATGCCCTGTTCAGGGTTTGCACTACTAGGTACCGTGGAGATGGCTCCTGAGCCCCACTGCAGCAGGGCTGCCTAGGGATGGAAGGGCTGCCAGGCTGAGGGAACAGCACGTTGCCTCCGAGGGGGTTCCTTTAAAAAGTTTTACTGGTCTCCTAGGGTTTGACTAATGCCTTCTCTTCCCTTGGCTTTGTAAAGATTTCTACAGCGTATCTGAGATCTGACCCTGAATATATGATGCTATTCTTGCTGTGTAATAAGCATCAGCAGTGTCAGGCGTAGAGAGGCAAATCTGCTCTTTGTTAGAGAGCTACATGTCAAAACAAGTTTGTAAAACACGCTACAAAAAGGATGAAATGCTGCTTACAATGCAAAGCCTACTGAAATCTACATATTGCTGCAATATTTATTATCAGCCAGAGCATATTATTTGAGATTAATAAATTATTCTTAGTCCATATTATGGAAAGGCACAGCAACTACCATAAAGCATCGCTGTCACATAAAGAAATTTCACCAAAGTACTCTGCTTGAAATAATGACTTTGTTTATCTATAACTTTACATTATTGATTGGGTTTGCTGAACTGAAGAAGGACTACGAAGTCATTCCAAAAGAACTACTGAGAAGTCTGGAAGCTCAGCCAATATAAAGCTAGCAGAAAAAAGGCAATTTCCCCGAGAAAAAATAGTCATACTTGGTTATTTTATAAACCCTCAAGCAAATTACCTTCTGTTTAAGTAAACAAGAACTAATGCCAAACATGTGGCTACCAGTGTCTGATGGTCACGGTTTTACTGTTAAGAATTTTCTTCTTGTAAGACTACAGTGGACCTGAAACAAAACAGCAGCACAGGCAGATGCCTTCTAGTTTCAGAGGATATGGGAAGCAAAGCTGTCACATAGGTATACCAAACTGTCCTGTGTCCCAGCCATGTAAGGATAATTTCCAAGACGACAAACTTAAAGATGGCTGTATTGGAAGAACAGTTCCTCCCCAGGCACTGACTAGCGATTTCCTTCAGCTCATGGTTAAAACCTCAGCTCTGTTAACCCCACCTGGCAGATTTAGATCCACGGGAAGATGCTGAAGCATTCAGTATTGTCCTGTCACTCCCAGCTTCTAGCATGCTGACTCCCCAGTCAGGCACTGTGGATTGCCTTACCCTCACATCACAGCAGAGATCCGCAGTGCCAACACGTGTGTCTCAGGCAGCTGTCCGCACCGCCTGCAGTCAATGGAGAGGAACAGGCGCTCACAGGCTCAAGTCTCTCTCTCCCCCAGTCCCTAAATTAGATAGCTAGAACAGGTCAAAAGAGTAGTCAGCTGCTTCTGGTCCATATGCAGGGAGGAGAGATAACTAGCTCGGATGCAGATACCTACATTGCGGATGCCTAACTAGGCAAGATGAATCCTGAACCCCAGACAGCACGGAGAGAAAGTCAGGAGCCCTAGCAAGGTAATTCCTCACAGCCTCCCACACTGCGTGGATCGACTCAAACCAGATACCCACCACAGGGTATTTGAAATCCCTTTGCTCCTGGAGAATAAGCAGCAATAGGCACATATACGTACATACACATATATATTTATAATCCTTATGCAGGATAATTTAAAACATGTCTGAAAACCAACCAGGAAAGGTCAACTGTTGTCTTGCACCTGCCACCAGCATCTACAACCTAGACTTGGTATTTTGTTTAACAAAGGCAAGATTGCACGACAGCAATCCAAAGCTGAAGGAAAGGATGCTGCCATGCCTTTGGAGGTGCCAGTATCCCACAAGACTGTCTCAGCAAGAAGTTATTTGTTGTTGTTAACTGTATAACTACTCACAGGAAAGAGCTTACAGGCTCACTTAAGAAAGAACACGCTCTGTGGGACAGTATTCTAGACTCTGAGGTCCAGCCTACCTTAGGCACTTAGCTTAGTCCCCATGCTTCACTGCCTACTGAAGCAGCCCTTCTGTGCATGCCCCTACGTTGCCCGGTTATTCAGAAGAACAGTAGGTGCCTTTCCACGTCCTCAGAGGAAATTCCAGTCTGCTAAGTTTAGACGCTGAAATTGAGCACACAGGATCTCCCTTCGGAAGGCTTCAAAGGCACTTTTTTCTCTGCAACAAGGGTATGTAGAATGTGGGCTTTTATTTCCAGTGGACGGCTTTGCTAAACACCTAATATTAAGGCATGTGTTAGATGCCTAAATTATACAGAATAGAGCCTGCCTGTAAGGCACTATATTACAGACCAAGAAAGAAATGGATTGAGTGGAGTCAGCATAACATGCTAATATTTCTTTTCAGCTCAGTAGCTGTATGTGTGGTGTCTGTGGCTGAGAATGAAGTACAGAAGAAGACAAATTGCAGATCTCAGTCGAATTAGATTTTCCTAATGGGGCTTTTGAAATAAACTAACAGATTACTGTTTAAATAAAACCTGTAACAAGGATGAATTGATGTTATATTATTAAATTTCTTAATTTAATACTTAAGCTCCAGAGCCAGCCAAGTAATACTCAACACATTTACCTTCACAAACTGTGGAGTGCACTGTGGAAAAGCTAAAAAATCTTTCCATGGTTGGACTAATTTTCTAAATGTTCAAGCAGTATCAACCACAGAGAACAGTACCTGCCTGCCCGTCATACATTAGAAGTATGTGCTAGCACCCCATGCTTCCTCTTTTTATTCATTAGACACAACTCTTCCATGCAAAATCATGATGGGTTGTTTAATTTTTCTGGCTTACTATGTGTGCTGTAAACTGAGAAGAAAAAAATACTTAAGAGCTTCAGGGCCTGGTGGTGTAACTTGCACATTCACAGTAGGTGTGAGGCCTGTCAATGAAGCAATAGCGTAACTGGTGAAGGAACCTCTCCTTCCTTTATCCCTGTCGGAAGGGGAAAATGCTAATTACAGTGAGAGCCAACGCCTTGCCTTGCCCACAGAGACCTCCCTCTCTGCTTAAGGGGAATACAGGGTTGAGGATCACAGTTACTGGGCTTGACTAGAAGATGAATTAGTGGATGTTTGCTGAAAACACCAAAACAAGTAGTTCCCCTTGAAACAGTATAAAAAAGTACTTCCCCCCTGCTCCGCAAACAGAAGATCACTTTGGAAACGTCAGCGCTTTTGGCTACCGATGGCCAGGAAAACAAAACGAAACCTAAGTACTTTCAGATACCCCATTAAGACATTTAAAATGCATCTATAATAAACTGTGTAACAACAAATCTAAGGGCCTTTACTACATCCCTTTGTATTTAATAATGCCCAGAATGCCCATATTTTGAACCTCTCAGATAAAGTGTTTTGTGGGTCTAGCACAGGCTTCAGTGCCTGGAGGCTCTAGTTCTATTTCCAGCTCTGCTTCACACTTACAGGGTGACCTTTATGCATAACCTCATTTTCCTCACCTATAAAATGGGGATATTAATACTTATTTACCTCACAGTTGGTTCCCTTCCAGCTGCTACAGTGACTGAGCAAGCTCATGCATCTACAGAATTGCTCATGTTCATGATAAACTACTTTTTTTCCACCAAGCAATACAGACATTAAATTAGGAACTTATTTGTCTATCCAATGAGTAAAAGTACACAGAAAAACAACGGCAATGGAAAAACTGTGCAAAGCTGCTCACTAATTGCCTCTCAATGACATTGTCCTTCAGGAGAAATGTAGGTAGTTCCTATCTGACAGCAACCAGAATAAATTTCTTGATGCTGCTCTCAGTCAAGAAAAAAGTCATGTTTGTTGAGTGAAAGTCTAACCTGGTCTCCCTTTGGAGTGGACATAAAAGCTCTGCAAGTAAATAAAGGGGAAGAAACAATTCCAGTTTGAAACTTGACCTAATAATGAGAGCGGAGAGAAAGAAAGGAGAAGACAATCAGAGAGAGGCAGCCATCTCTTCCTAAAGGGAATGAAGCTACGGAAGAGACGCTGGCAGCTGTGCCGGCCCACAGCTGGGGGTGACACCCCCGCGACAGCACCGAGAGCCGGTGCCTCCGTCGGCCCAGGAGCACCCCGGCAGCACTCCTCTCGCCCTGGGAATGCGATACTTACTCTTGTACTGCTCTGGCTATGGAGAGCGCTGTAGATCCAGTTTCATTAACGCTATCTAAGGTCACATTTGGCAGGTCGTCATCATCACTGTCACTTTTAATTTGTCTGGGAGATAGGCCTCGGGGGTCCATTTGTGCTGGAAAGAGACATATAATGGATTAATATGAGCGTGCTGAAATTAATCTCATCCCAGAAGAACATCAGGGTGCACAACACATCCGACCGCTCAAGCCGGACGGCACCGCTTGCGCTGAGCTTCCCAAATCAGGTGACGGATTCAGAAAGGCATCTAGTGGTGCTACAGAGTGGTGCGAGCATTCCCAGCGGCACGCAGGTGTGCGAAGACACACCAACGCGTTTGGCGGACCTGAAATAAAACTGCATGTATAATACTTGTCAAAAAATCAAGTTTACGCTCAACTTACTTATTCTGGATGCCTTCAGAAAGGGAAGAGAAAGGGCTATGTCTGCTTTGCACAACACAGCACACTCCAGAGTACATTTTACAGCAAGATTTCAGGATCAATCTTTGATTTCGACTGCCCATCATGAGATGTTACAGACTGACAAGAGCTCCCATTCCCCATCCCCTTGAACAGAGAAATGAAGTTGAGCCCAGGAAAAAGGGGGAAGGAGGCTGGTCCTTATCATCCTAATCGACTTTTATTTGGCAATAAATTAAATCAATTTTCCACAAGTCAAGTCTGTTTTGCCCATTACAGTAACTGGTGAGTCACCTCTCTGTCTTTCTCTCAACCAATGAGCTCTTCCACCTTTTCTCCCCCTGTCCTGTTGAGGAGAGGGTGCAAGAGTGGCTGGGTGGGCGTCTGGCTGCAAACCAAGATCAACACACCTGTGCTGGGTTCAGTCAGGAAAGAGTTAACTCTCTTTACC
>NW_010247636.1:22677-22933 GCF_000690775.1 Eurypyga helias
GAACTGCAACTCTGATCACGCTTGGCACATAAGCGGGGGGTGGGTTCAGGGGCCATTGCACTTTCCAACAGTCTCACTAACTCCTTTGTTAGCTGCTGTGCTAACTCCTGTGCTGGCTCGCTCGTGAGGGAGTTGGTGGGTTTGTTTAGTTTTCCCGGGCTGCTATTGCTGACAGGGTTTGCCCGGAATCTGCTGCAACAGCTCTTGGGTTCCAGCCCTTGGGCTGCGGTGTCGGGCTCTGACTCTCACTACTCAG
>NW_010247637.1:0-23943 GCF_000690775.1 Eurypyga helias
TAAGGTCCCTTCCAACCCAAGCTGTAAGATCATGCCTATGATTCTAAGATAAATATTAAACTTACACATAAAAAACCCAGTGCTGGTGGGTAAGGCTTTAATGCAACATAGATTGCATGCCATGGACTGAGAACCAAGTGTCCATTGCATTTACATACCAAAATAGTGCCTGTACAACAGGAGGTTTTGGGTTTTTTTTTTTCTTTCCCCTTTGTGGTGGTCTTTCCCCAAGAATGATGTAGAGACATCTCTTTTCCCCTTTTCATTGACCCTAACACTTAGAAGCAGCAATTCCACACAAAGCTGCCTGGAGTTGTCCCAGCAGTTCTTCTTTCAGTCTGGCCATGGACCTGCTCTGGGAGGGCCCAAGACCAGATAATGGCCCCTTGGTGTGAGAAAATGAGTTTGTGAAGGAGGAAGATCGCCTACTGGTCCATTAACAGCTTCCAAGACTGCAGAGACCTAGAGAAGAATCATCAACTCCTGAACATCACAGGGAGCCAGACAAGTGCTATCCCACCTTTCCCTGAAGAGAAGGAAAAACCAGGCAGCAGCAGAGAAGCCAGCCTCATGGTTCATTTTAGGATTCATTGCCAGAAGTGGCTCTAATTAAAGTGTTGCACTACAGCAACTGCTACTGGGATTGCTAAAGAGCAGCATGATTTAGAAAAGTTCACTGATGTGATCACACTACCACAACTCCAAGCAACTGCAAAATGCATCTTCTGATGACCCACAGTAGCTTAACAAATTAGCAAAAACATATGCTATGTGAGTTGCTTACAAAGCTGTTGCAAAATTAAGGTCATCTCACCAGAAGACATTTGGCTGTCTCTGCACAGCTAATTCTAGCTAAAACTGGAGGATCAGGAGCATTTTCTCTTGAAACTGGGTAATATAAAGAACAGCATAAAGGTGCAAGCAGTGTGTCAGCATCCCAGCAAGAAAGAGGCAGAAGTCCCTACCTACCATATGTGTCCAAATTGATTGCCCTTCTTCTGGGTCTACCCTACCATTTGGCATACAACCATATGCGTCACCAAGAATTGGCTGGTATCAGGGAAATAATACCACTTACCTGTTTTCTCTGAACTGGCTGCATGTGAACTTCTAAGTCTGATCCATATTGGAGTAAAATTAGCAGAGCAAGCCTTTGAGAAAGCAAATACACATAACTGCACATTTGCGTAGACAATGGGAGAAGACACCTAACAAGCAGGGGCTGTATTGTACAGCCCACAGCGATTTGCTGGGCTACAGGACAACAGAAGAGAGTCATGAAATTATGGTTCCCATTGGCTGTCAAGTTCTATTGTCACTTGAGTGGTGCTAGGCATTATCAAACATGTTGAGTTACATCTGTTATTATTGTAGGGGAAAAAAATGCAATTTTTTGTAGAAAAATAAATTATTTATGTGATGTAGTGTTTTCTATCATTTTTTTTTTAACTACCTAAAAGCAGTAGGATACCTGAAACTGGGTAGAGGTTTTGTTCTTTGTTTGTTTCTTGTGTGGGTTTTTTGTTTGTTTTGTTTTGGGTTTTTTTGGTGGGTGGTTTTTTTTTTGGTTTTGGGGTTTTTTTTCCCAGAAAGACTATGTGATTTTGGGGTTTAATAACACTTGGGAAAGCCTGTTCAGAGCTACAGTAAGGGCTCATTTGTACAAGGGCAAATGTATCTTCTAAATCTGTCTGTCTGAGAGGAAATAAAGCTTTAAAAAATAATTAAGATTTCCTACAAGTGCCTCATTCACAATAGAATTTCATAATACAGTTACGTTAAGAGGAAATGAATGCTTCTCATTTGAGGCTATTACCACAAATGAATTAAATGAGCAGATACCTTTTGGAGACTGGCTTTAAAAGCTGGATTCGTCTCATAAATGGAGTAGTTCCAAAATGCTCCGTCAGTGCAATGGCACATGAACAAGATGCATAGTACCCAGGTTCTGGTGCCCAGGTCAGGATGACCCCACTACATATTTAATGAGTATGTGCAGCATACAGCCTGTACCTCATTACCAGTGGCTTTTGGCAGCATGAAGCCAGTGACTTTATGGCAAAATAAAACGAATGAAAAGATGTTATTTTTGAAATTCATCTGAAATAACAAACTTGGAGTACTCCCAATAGCTCCTATCCTGACCCTACTGAAATCAACACAAGATGAGCACTAAGCAGATGTACTGGCCTGGATGTACTGGCCTGGATGTGCATGACCAGATCCATTGCTCTCTGGCTCTGTTTCTTCACCAATAAACTGTTCTGAAAAGCAAGTGGGTAAATAGTGTATTGAATCAGGCTATACCTGATTATCTTGGCTAAATATGTTTACTGGATCACACAACTGGAGCAGTGTTGGTAGTCTAGCTGATATGAATTACTCCATATTTAATAAGAAAATTTAGGTTTTCCTCAGAGGATCCCCAAATCCATTGTTAGGGGACCCTTCTTTTTGCTTAATCTCAACTACCAAGCCTGCTTTTTTCTCAGCAAGCCAAAACCCTACCCAGGAAAATGTAAGGATTGCTCTCAAATATAAACCACCCCTTTTATCTATGTAGAGATAAACCCTAGGTTAAGCCAAAGGACTATTCAGGGACCTCCCACAAGAGATACTCAAACATTCTTTCAGGGTGGTATTGAGTGTATGAGAGCACAGATGTACAAATTAGCACTCTTGAGCTCTATCAACAGTCCAGGCTGTTTAAGCTCTTTAATCTTTTTAACTCATCTTTTGTGCCTTCTGTGTGGCATAACACAGAGGATCTACAGGTCAGGGGTTCCTCCCAGCCCTTCTGGTCTCACATGTCATGTTTCCCATGTGAAGACTCTCTTTTTCCTTTAGCCTCAGGATAGAGACTCGCAGAGCTATGCTGTAGTTGGGGGTGAACTTGGCCGCTGGCTTCCCCTGGACCCACTGTTCTATATGTGTGCCTGGACCAGGCTGACCAAGCTCTGTTGAGCAGAAGGAGAAAGAGAAGACGTGGCTGTGCTCAGACCTGAGGGAGGAGGAGGCAAGGAGCAGAAAACAGGTAGTGGGATACAAAGGCAACAAGCTCAGGGACTTACAAATTGCATCAGAGGTCTTGCCCTGTGGTTGGGCTTGCACCCCACACAGACTGCAGGTAGGACTTGGCTTGTTTTCTGAGCTAATCCCCTGGTTTCTAGTATTTGCTCCACTCAAGACTATTCTCCTTTGCAGATGTCTGAGCTCACTACCTCCTCCACTGAGGTGTTGCAGAACCAGTGCTGCCATCAGCCCCAGAGGGCTGCAATTTGGCTGCTAGAGCAAGACCTTCTGCTCTAGAGCAGCAACCCACCCTTGCGAACCTGAGCAACCTGCCCCCCTCTGCCCAGTCCAACCCAGAGAGCTGAAGCTGGCCAGTCCCTATTGCTGCCATAAAGAGCAGGGACTCTCTCTTTTTCTTCAGATGAATGAATAAATAAAAACCAGGAACAGGAATATGAGCTCTTAGTGATAGGAACATTGTTTTCCAGCCGGACACTCCTGCCCTTGGCAAGAGGAGCACATGCTGTGCACATCATTAGTGCAACAGCAAACTCATATTCCCTAAGATCTCATTCCCATCTGCCCCCCTAGCCCCCCTCACCTTGTGATGGCACAGCCAGGTGCTGTCTTTGCTGGAAGAAGAGGAGCGAGGGTTTCCTAATTTCTCTCCTTGTGCTGCATGCGAGATCTTGCTCCAAGTAGCATGGCATTTCTGGTTAGCAAGGCAGACAATGTGAGAAGTCAATTTGTTCAGAAGAATATTTGAGTTTGTAGCAGAAGCTAGCTTCTTTTGCAATAAATTCTTTCAGCTTAAAAATTAATACCAAGAATAAATACCTTCTTACGCACTCCTCCTGTGTGTTCAACCCATCAACATAAGGATTTACAACCTTCTTAACAATAAATATCCATTCTCCTTGCAGTAACTTCTTATTATAGTGGGCTTTTGTCTTCATACCTGAACATTTTTTAAATACCATTAGCTGGCTGTACTTTGATTTCCTGATAAAAGACATTAAGTCTGAATCTTGCCACTAATTCTGTAAGGTGATCACTGTATTTCTGCCACATGCTTTGATATTATCATTAAATGTACAAAAAGGATGCTAATTCCTTAGCTGTGTCTCCTGAACACACACAGGAAATGCTTTCAAACAAAGGCCAAATAAATAAAATACAGGTTGACATGGAGACCAGTTTATTAGCTCCTCAGTAAGTACATCTGTAAATAAATGTGTCTCTGGTGTTTTCTCAATATTTGAAACAAGACGATACAGAGAAGGGCACATAGCCTTCAGCCCCATGAGGTTTGACTGTTGCATAGTCATAAAATAAAGAGCTAGCTGTTGCTTTTCCCTTCAGGTATCAACTGTGTGGAAAGGTACATAAGGGCCTACAATCAGTTGTTTAATCAGCTTTAAATAATAAAATAAAAACCCACAGACATTCAGACAACCTACTTGTGCGTAACTGATATGCTTGATTTGTGAGAATTATGGGCAGTAATCATATTATCATTTCCATTAGATTTTTCTCTTCCACACATTTTATAACTCAAGTGATTCATCTAGAAGATTAATATACAGACACAGACAAATACTTCAAAATGGTTTTTTGGAGCTTCTTCTGTTTAATTTGTCACATAACAAGATCATCTCACCTAATTTTCCAAGAGCTGAAGTTTTTATTATGAGCACAAGGACATAAAGAATGTCATGGCTATGGAGTAGACAGGGGAAGAAGAAACTAGGCATAGGTAAGAAACAGCAGTGTATGCAGTACCTGCCAAAGGAAGGGTGCAGCATGAGAGGAAATAAAAAGGAAGAATCATGCTGAAAGGGAGGGTTTAGGCATTTCACAGATGATACTTGCGAATTGAGAAGGATCTGGCATAGGTGAGGTAATGACAGCAGAGAAGTGCCTTGCTTGGAGTCCAGCTGGTCAGGGGAACACAAAGCTGCCTCAGCTGTCAGGACTTGAGGGTCACATCATATGTCATTGGAAAGATCAGTTCCCCAGACTGACACCACCACTGTTGCTCTTATGCAGGACCTTTAAAGTTGAAGCTGGTGATGATCCTTTCTTGCGCTTCAGGGAGGGATGAAGATCGACAACTGGAAACAAACAGTCACAACGCTTTCATTATCTTTTGTGTGAAAAATCCTAGAGCATTATTAATTTCTGATGATACTTGCAATCAGAACAACTCATTCATTTTTTAAGTTTCACTTATTTGCAGTGAATGGATCTGTTTCTCAGCTGGGTAGCTGCATTCATTTTGCAATAATGGTGTTTGTTTGACATCTGAGAAATTAACAATGCAAATGCCTTTGTGTCTTCGTAGCACATTTAAAATAAAATATCTTCTCATACAGAATTGATGGCATGACTGTAAAAAGGGCTCCATAATAGTTGAAACATTTTTCAAACCCCATTATAATGTTAGGCACTTGGATGTGATGGGGATGCCTCTTGGGGCCAAGCTCTATCCACACTATCCAAAAAAAAAAAAAAACCAAACCCTGCAGTTTTATTCCTTCTCCCACACCTACCTGCTCTTGGGGGCAGTCTGAGTCTCTGCTGGCTTTCCCTCCCTGCCAGCTCCATAGGGCAGACTGCCATGGTGGATGCAAGCCTATGCCTGCTTGCTCCTGGGCAGCATTAGTGGCTTCAGCTCTTTCCTAAAGGTGATGATGTGAGCTTGCAGATATGCCCAGAGGGCCCCTGGACACCCTAAGCCTGGGCACGTTAACTGAGAATCTTGAAATGTTATGTTTTGTAATAATTCAGATCCATGGGCTATCACAAGAAGCGTGCTGACAATAAATGTGGGGTGTTTTACCCTTAAGTTAACTAATAAAAGTCTGAAAACGTTTAACAAATATCGAAAGTAGAGAGAAGAAGAATAAAAAGTAAACTGCAGGCACTCTGTTTATGAAAAATCTCATTATTTTTAAGCAAATCTCCTTTTAGGGGATGGGGGAGACTGAATGTAGTCTGTTGGCACACAGAAAAAATAGTGCATTACTTTCCTGCCCTGGCTGACAGAAAGGCCCACAACGATCCATACTGTACAGCTTTCTGTCGACCTCCTGTTTCTATAACCCATTTATGCCTGCTCATTTCTGCGTTTTCTTTGGTTCATAACCATGAGGAAAGCCCTTTGTTTACAAGCCATTGATAAATTGTCATTTACAGGAGGCAATAACTTCCTTAAAAATTTGCATAATGTTTTTACTGGTCATTTAGGACTGTTGCATATTATATTAAACCTTAAATGGCAGATTTTTATTATGCATTAAGCCTCAAATAGTTTTATGAATCCACCAGCCTCACTGGAATATTTTCTGTTTCCTGAAATTTAATTGTGTTGCAAGCCAAGGCAGCTCATAAGCTTCAATAAGTCTCATTGCTAAATTGGGATGTTGAACTGGTTATTTCAGATCACTTACATTAAATAAAGTGGACACATCATATTGCCAGCACGCCCGCAAGGTCTGAGGTCATGGGAAAGAGCTTCAAAGACAGACTGAGGAGCAGCCCAGCTTGAAGACCACTTTAAAGGCTGGCCTCAGATCTTCCCTCTGCTTCACAAGCTCTGGCACTGGGAGCAAGGTATATATATACAGACATATAGAATAAGGGCACAGCCTTCAGAGAGGTGAGATTTCCTCCAGGATGCTCCCTTAGGGCAGAGGCCTATAACCAGCTGTAGGATGGTGCTAGGGCTAGTGCAGGAATAGCTGCTGTCCAGATGAGAAGAGGCAAAGAGGGCTTTGGGAAACTGCTCCTTCTTTTCTGGGAATGTGGGTCACCGAGGCTGGTAAATCAAGCGAGGCCACCACTGATTGCTGATGTCGCCCGAGACCTACTTCAGGAGCCATTAAGTCAATTGAAAGTCTCTCATGGACATCAGACAGCTTTGAGTTAGAGCCCAAGGTCAGGTTTAGCTGAAGTTTACCTGGCAGTGTGATTTGTACTCATAGAAGTAACTGGCCCCAATAACAAGTGCTCAACTGTCACAGACCAGCTCACTGCTTAAATTAACTTGCTCAGCTGGAATTTCAAATAAAGCTGTTTTAAGAATGCAGTGTACCATAGAAAGCAATTTGTTTCTTTAAGATTTAGTACCAAATGCCTAGGTTAATTTTGATTTTAGAGAAGGCAGCAACTAGTAAAGTGGGTAATTTGGAACTTAACATATTTCTCCTCCCTGAGATCCGAACACATTAAAATTAGGTGCAAAGTGCTTCTAATTTGTCAATCATTCCTCATGTAATTTTATTCCTCCAAGAAAATTGCCTGGGAGAGTGTTTCCTTCTTCCTTCATCTCCTTTGACTGCACCGTTCATTTGACTTGATCCCGGTTCAGGCAGGCAAGCAACACCCCCGCACCCACCTTTACGTCGTCTCCCATCGTGCCAGCTGCTGCATCCAGATGACATCTTTCTCTTGCCATCTGCAGCATAGCTGTGTAGACAGAGTAAAGATAAAAGGACAACTGAATGAGCCTTCCATCCAAAAGACAAACTCTGATTCATAACTACAGTTAAAATAGCCTCAACAGAAGAAGGAGTGGAAATAAGCCCGACACCTCTGAGAAAAAATGGTTCTGATGATGTTTCTCATAAAGCCTGTTAAGTGCCAGGAATGGCACAAGGCAGACTTTTCTTGTGAAGTTTCCACCTCATGTCTGTAGCAAAGAAAGTTCAGATAGGTTTCTGATTTAGAGCCATGAAAAGTATATGCAGCACAACATAAAAATCAAAGCAAAACACATCAGTTCTTGGGGTTTGTCAAAAATGCTTACATCTACATCAGTTTCACAGAGCAGTTTGGAAAGGTTCGTAAAATCTGAGCCCAAGTTCCAGGGCTGCATTTCATGCAAGCTGTGCAGAGAGATACAGATAGTTATCCGCTTGCTTCAAAATGAGTTCATGTCAAACAAAACCAGAAGGCTGGATGAAACTCAGAGTCATGTCAAGCTACTCAGGGAAAACCTGTACTAAGCAATCCTGTTTTCCAGCTCTGCTCCAGCTCTAACAACCAAATGTAAGGAGTATTTAACTGATCCACCCCCTGGAACTGCAAGAGATCAGCCTACCAGTAATGTGTAAATGTGAGAGAATGTATTTACCTATGGCTCAATCATAAATTCTGCTCAGAATTTAAATGTTCCAGTGTCATTTACAATTAAGACCTCTAAGCCAAGCATGAACTACTTTGATGATTTGATAGCAGCTGTCTTTTCTCAAATGCAGGAGCCCTGGTTTTGCTGTAGTGGATTGATTTCTCTCTGAGAGTGGCCAATATCAACTCAGGGTAAAAATACCCCAGCCTGCTACTATAGTAACAGGTGTGTAATGCTGCAAATGGATGGTTGCAAAAAAATGGAGATGGAAGAGAAAGAGAAATTCCTTCAGCAAATTTTATTCCTTTTATATTTCTTTGTAGCCTGATCTTTGTGTACTCTGATGAGTGCTTGTAGCTGCAGATGTAATACGAAGTGCCAGAATCACCCCTAAAATTTAGCACTAGATTTGGTTCCTTGACCTCTCGGCAGTGTGTGTGTCTGTGTGTGGGTCATCATCTGATTACACTCCACATGAAACAACATTTCTTGTCATAAATTTAGCTACCAATAATGCCCCTGAGTAACTCCATGTTCCTTGTGTTACGAGGTAGGCAAAAAAATACTCTAATCAGTGAGTACCACACTCGTCAGGCTTAATCCCTGTCCAGAGAGGTCCTGTTTGCTCCCTGCCTGTAGCAGGTGGATGTTGAGCACGGAGGTGTACTGTGAAACTTGCTACGTGGCACCATGAAGACTCTTTACTCATAAAATTTCATGTATTTTTAAGAACAGAAGAAATGCAGTGATGTTGGACCACTAGAATCCCACATCAAGTTCCCTTATTCTCTTCCTTTTTAGGACCTGGTTGCTTCCTGCATAAGCCAGAATTTATCAAGGAAATGCAGCCTTTTAGGTTGGAAAAGGATGCCACAAATGGGCAAACATAATTTTCCCCTTTCCTGCTTATGCTTTCCACTATTCATCTGCAGAAAGACAAGTCACTTGAGGGAATTCCTCCCAGTTGCTGCCCATCCATAGTTGGTTGGCACAAACCAGCCTTAACTACCGCACACACCACAGACAACAGAGCTGCAGAGGAACAAGCCACACTCCATCATGCCTCGTGCATCATCGGCAGAAACCATGTCTGCAGCAGGAAGAACAACATAGCTTGGCTTTCAGATGTTGGATTTAGCCTGCAGCTCTGGCAGAGAAGGGAAAAGAGAGAGAGGGGAGAGAAAAAAAAAAAATCGAGTTTTGATTTTTAAAATGAGCAAATTGATGTGGTAGTCACAGATGGTGAATAAATACAGGGCACAGAATTGTCATTTGGCAGCTAGTTCTCCTGACCAATTTAAGAGGGATATGCTGTTATCTAGTTTGGTTCAGGGAAAATATATTCTGGGCAGCAGTTAGCCATTTAAGAGGCCTCATTGTTTCATAAAATATATTTGGGTTTGATACAAACACAATTAATTCAGCTTTCTAATATTGTGCTTGAACCAAACCCAAAATATGTGTTGTGAACATTTATTCTTTTATGTCATTTATTGGTTCCAGGTTCTTTACTGAAGGCTTAGATTTAAAAAGGGATTTGCAACAAAGAAATAACATTTGGGGTGACTTCAGCTGGTGCAGCAGCAAACTCCATTCTTATGCACTGTTTTGAGATGTGCCTCCAAATTATCTGACAAATGATATGTTCCAAATTAAGTCCCTCATTACCCAAGCTTTTCTATTGCTAAGTGCTGTGCAGCATTCTTCATTATTATACCACTGTATTTTGGGGGGTTATTAGGCTTTGCTTGTTGGGTCTAGCAATTGAAGCAAAGGATTTGAATCAGGCATAGCGCAGCCGGCAGTTCTGCCAGCTGAATCACCGTGCAACTGCATTTAAACTCTCACACTTTGGTTTCCCAAGTGGCATTTTGGGGAGATAATGATCTTGTGAAACTATCAAGACCTCCAGCCCTCCTGATCCAGAGGCTCCTTTTCTCACAGCTGTCTACACAAATCTCCTTGGGTTTGTTTAGGTAATTTGTGGTTTGGATGCTAAAAAACAAAGGGTATGGCAAATGAGTTGGAATGTGATACAGTTTTTCCAGGTGAAGAAGTAGCTTGTTTCCTTCCACCTGTCCTGTCAAATGCTGCAGTGGTATAAGGAGCTATATAGCAGGACCATGTCTTGCTCTGCACCCATCTGGCAGGCATCCATGTCTGCAAGTGCTGGGAAGCCCATCATCAGTTACTGCTGAGTACAGCTCCTGTGCAACACAGAAGGCACCAGCCACCACAAATAAGAGCACATCCTCAACCTGCAAATCAGCCCTGCCTTTCCTTCCCAGAGGTGTTTCTTAGTCAATGGCTTCTGTAAAATCCTATTTTCCATCATACAGCCCACAAAGCTTTCTGTGGTTCTGAGTTAGAGGTTCAGCAACCAACTCCTCTGAATTCAACTGCCCATTACTGACAGTACAGATGACAAAGAGAAAAAAAATCAAATCTGCACCTAGACATCAGTCTTCTCCTTCACATCTGTGTAACTTAAAGGAGAGAAAGGAACTGGGCACAAATATTTCAAGACCATGTGTGGGCTTCCCATTTTCATTAGGGACCCTATGGTGTAAAGCTCTCCTGAAGATCCCTCTCTGCAACTACAGTGAACTGAGCTTTTTAAAACAAATGAACAAAGCCTGCTCTCCCTCATCTGCTGGCAAATCAGGACTGTTCGTATCATCACTGACTTGCAAGCACTTCCCTCCAAGACATTAATACTAATTAGCGAGATTTCTTCTTCAAATTAGTGACGCCAAAGCTCTTTGAGCTCCATGCATGAAAAGAGCCACAGAGGCCAAAGTGTTACTGTTCTCTTTGGTCCCGGTGTTTGAAATAGATATGCTTTAATAGCTCTGTGTTCTCCTAACAGGTAGTTTGTAAATGCATCCTGGTGCCCAGCCTCTCTCAGAAACACAGAAGAGAGGAGCAGAGCTCTTTGAAGCTCCTCCACAATTACAATCATGTGCTGGAGAGAGGGAATGTGGTGTTAACAAGTTTCAAAATATATATATGAACTAGAGAAACTGGGACTTTTCAGAAAAGCCTTCAGTGAGAATCTTTGTCAAGTCTAAGATACATATCTAGTTTATTGACTATCTCCAGAGATGAAAGAGGCTTCTGATGGTATCTTCTCTACTCACCATGTTATCATATCAATGATAAAAAGGCCACTCAAGCTTACTGGCTTTGGAATTCATCATGCAATTATTAATATTTGTCTGGTTTCCCTTCCCTTAGATGGGTGTCTGTATGATGGAGAGCTTGAGGGCAGGCAACTGAGGAGAGGAAAACCGTGCAGGAGTACCAGCACGGCCGGTTGCACCACGCTGCATTAGTGCAACCACGATGATGCAAAGGTGGCTCCTGCTCCTCAGATTCCCTGTTGTAGGCAATAAGGAAAATGCCCTGCCCTGATGCCAGCCACACCTTTCACAGGTGTAGTGTTACCATGGCTACAGGGATGGAGCCAGGAGATAGAGAAGAACAGAGAACTCCAAGTTGTTGAGCACTTGGACTCTAAAGACACAGAACCAAACACCCTCCGAGTTTGCATCAACCCACATGGGTGAGGCATGTTTGTATCTTTCCTCACTAACAGGTTTTTTGAAGCTTATTGCATTCACAAAATACCTCAGGAAGCTGTGTCAGGGAACTGCTATTGTGTCAGGTGGTGTTAATCAACTCTGCGTGATCTCGAAAGGTAGGGGATGCTGCACACAATGGAAAGGGGACGGTGAGATGAATATCGTGCTGCTTTGGTAATGCAAGGTGCGAAAAGTGCCTTCTGCAATAAAGAAATAATAGTAGTTAGCATTAATTGGAGGTTTAGAACTAGGGAATCCCACTGGGTTATACACATATGGTAAGCATCTTCTCCACTTTGTGGAGAGAGAAGGAAAATCATGAAAGGTGAAGAGTTGCACAAACGCACACCAGGATGGATAAAAGTGAAAGTCAAACAATAACTTTTGGAAAGTACAATCAGATTGTCAAACCATAAATAGTTTTTCTTTAAAAAAAAAGTCTATTTAGATTCCAAGATTAAACGTTGACAGTGTAAACTTCTTATAATCTATTACACACCTTAAACTAAAAATGCTCTATCTGGATGTCACATGCTTGTCACTGTAGATAAAAGGAGGCCAAACCAACTAACCTGTCTCACCCAGAACTGATGTTCAAAAAAGTGCGTAAACTCATGGTCACTTCTGCAGGAACTAAAGGACTATTTTTCTATTTTAAGGTTATTCAACTACTACAGTACTATGACCAGCGAGCTCAGAAAGTCAAAAAGTCAGGATCTGTTCAATGCAAGGGTATAAATTAAGGGTGAGAGAAACAGATCTACCTTTTCTAAAACCACACCATAAGATAACCAGAAATACTGCCCTCATTCATCATCTTTTACACTCAATGCTTTGACGCAATGCTATTTAATTAATAAAACACATAAATAAAACATTGTCTTTTCACATCCTTAAGTCCTTCCCATCACTTCCCATGTGAGAAGCTGATTCTCCACCAGTAAAAAAGTATGCCATTCACCTTTTACAAAATGTAAAAATTAAGAATTGATTAATGTGTGGTTTAAACATATTGTTTAAATCACTCTGTCTAGGCATAGGGCACTCTTCTAGCTAGCAGAAAACAGAAAGGCCATCTTGAATATCAACCATATTTTTACTAATTATGTATTAAAGTTTTCAAGGTTTTACATTAAAAAAAAATATATATATATAGTACAGTAACACTCTAAATCATCCACCCATCCAGGCTTGAAACTTTTCTCCAAATATCTTCATATCCACATTGGGAATCCTAAATTCCTATGCTGCACATGGCTCACACTGCTTCTGTCCTGCATATGGGAGCATCTTGACTAATTCCTGCCCCCAACCCATTTCAGGGCAGTCACTGCTCAGCACTGTGGAGCACAGCGCAGACACACACCCGCCTGCTCCAGCAGTCCTGCCAAACCTCTTCCTGCACTTTCCAACTCTTCGGAGCACTCTCACGTTTAGTTCTCTGCTTAGCAGAAGCCAGGAGGTTCTTAATACCACCCCATTTGGCACCTTCACTCTGGGCTGCCTATTTCAGGCTGCCAATACAAGTGCCGTAGCTCCAAAGTGCCCGGCTCTGCCAAGAATTCACTCCCATGCGTGCAGCTCGCCAGCCAGAGGCAAATACATGAACTTTAGAGATTATCTAGAGGGAATATTCCAGGAATTTAGATTTCAGCCGCAGCAGTAGGACCATACATCATGAAAGCTGCCTCTCCTGCCAATGTAAAAAGCAAACATTGATGATTTAAATCACGGTTCCCTGGTGGCTCATTTAAATCACTTGGATGGAAATCAGTCCACCTTGTCACTGTGGAAGAGGTAGAAACGGAAGCTGTGGATTCATGGCTCCCAGGTCAATGCTCTGCATCGGACGTGGACCAGGTGACAGTAAATCCTGTGAGGCACAATATATAATAAGTAGTTTTATGAGGTGTGGCACTGGTGAAAACTGGTTCCTACAGCTGTGTGTTTGGAGTTTCTGTTGTCCGTGAAGTGTGACTACTGACCAAATCTTTTCCTGCAGCAACACCATGCTCTGCGGTGTCTTATGAGGGTTAAGCTCATGAATCTGTCTTTCATTCTGCAAGCACTTTCATGAAGTCTTTCTCTTTTTTTTTTTTTTTAAACCTGCCAGCCTATTATCAAGAAACTTGCACAAGATGCATTTGCTGCAAAGAATGGTGCCTTGTGTATGGGGTGGCACTTGGAGCCACACAGCTAAGGAGCCTTGAAAGCATATGTCTGATGGCACCTTCCCAGGAGCAGCTCGACCTGGACATGTGTAGGCCTGGCCTCATGTGCCCCTACACATCTCAGGATGCTCTGTGCAGCCTGTGAGATGTGGGACCAAAAACAGGCACCTGGTCCCCGTCACTGAAGCTCTGTGCAGGGCAGATGCATTAGTAGAGGTTGTCTCTGCCACAAAAAATCTACTGCTTGGCTGGAGAAGCCTAAGGAAGGCTGGCAAAGGGAAGAAATGCTCCCGTCTTTCTACAGGTGAGCAACCAATGCAGACAAAACGAAATAACCCTTGCCACACAAAGTCAGACCAAATCCTCATTTCCCTCAAGCAAGCGGAGCTATGCCAGCTCACTGGCTCATAGATGTCTTCAAATTGGTTTGAATTTTTACAGCTGTAAAATAACCAACAAGCAGCAGAACCTGCCATGTGACCGAGATGCGTTGGCTCCACTTTTTTCTGCCTGTTTGATTTTTTGAAGGTGCCAGATTTTGTTGCCTGTGTTACCTATAGAAAGCGACAACATTTAGTATGAAAGCAGGTAGCAGAACACAGCCCCAGATGAATGCTTTGTGTGCAGGCAGCTGCCCATGTTCTGACAAACGTGTTTGACACTTTGAGCATTGGAGAGACGTTCAAGAGGTGACAGCTGATTTTGGTCTCTGTGGCATTGCATCCTGATCGCTGACACTCACAAGTGCTGTTAAGAAATCTTCCCAGCTTATGAACGAATAAATAAAAAACAGAAGGAAAGAAAATAGAAAGATAGATGCAATGTCACATCACTGCTTTCTCCAGCACAGGTTTATGGGAGCAAGAGGGAGAAGAGGCTTAAGACCCTCTGCCTCTTTTGGCTGCTATGTTGCCTCATCCTCTGTTTCATGATACTGCTGTGCCTGGCTCTTTAGTGACTAAGGCTAGGACAACATTTAGGGGTCTGTCAACTCTATCAAAAGCTGATGTAATCTGCACAGCATAAAGAGAAGAAAACCTCCACTTGAAACTGTATCCTCAGTTGACAAAAAGGATTTACCTTGCTATGCCTAGAGAGGGCTCAGAAGAAACAATCAGAGATAGCACAGACAGGCAGAACCTATAATAAGAATGTGATTTGTCTGCAGATGTTCTTAAGTGGCTGAGCTCCTTATGAACTGATTTCAACCTCTACTTTTTAAAGTAATAACAGCTCATTAATGAGTATTTTACCTCCTATTAGGGGATACTGCTGGCTCTATTTAGAGAGTCTTCAACCCATGCTTCCTTTCTTTGTTCCTCTCAATGCTTTTTTCTCTCAAATCTTTTCCAGTGGTCGAAGGTGAAAAAATTATTCTTATTTGCCTTACAGCAAGGGCAGTGATATTATATTTCTTTCAAAAGACCCTTTTACTGGTTTCCATCTACCTTTCTAATGGTTTAAAACAGAGAAAGAAGTCTGGCAGCTGGCAAATGCCCAAGACCTGATAGCTCCCAGCGTGGGAAGGGCTTGAGTAAACAGCTGGTGCCTTGTCTGAGTGTGATGGGGTCTGCACTCAAGTTTCTTCTATTTTGTTCAAGTGGCAGAATAACACACCTGGCCTCCCAGTGCGCTGGCCTGAGATCCAGGGGCTGTCACCTCTCCCCAGGATGCTGAGTCCCAGTTGGGTTAGAGATGGGAAGGAGGGTAACTCCTTAATTGAAAGAGGCTTGCTCAACTAGTGCAGCTTCCAGACCGTGAACAACTGATGAACCGCACTGTCAGCGCACTTACCTCATATCCCTAAGATATGGTGAAGGGTCCCAGTGTGTGCATGCCTTCTCCCACTTCCCTGGTAATGCAGTCCCCTTCACCTCTGTAGCCAGCAGCATCGTAAGGGTTCTGTAAAGAAGAGATTAAAGAAATTCATGGAAAAAATTGATGGGTAGCCAGCAGACAGCGTACGAGCAAGAGCAAGAGGAAACAGGATAAAGTCATGCTGAAGATGGGGTAAAACAGAGAAGTCTGCACAAGGATGTGAATATAATTGGGATATGGTTTGAACCGTGAGATATGTTAAATTGAATTTCTGTTTGGTGTAACATCCCTTGTATATGTTAATCGCTATGTGCTCTAGCAGCCTGATTTAGTGTTATTATCAAAAAGGGTTCCTCGGCTGCCTTTGTCAAAAGAAGATTATAAATTATTTCAGATAAGTAATGGAACTAAAGACCTTTAAAACTAATTGGCCATTGCGCGATTCCGTTAATATTCTTTCTTGTCTAACAAAAACTGAGAAGGCAATTAAGGGCAAATACCAAAGAATCTGTACCTGGTCTCTTGCATAAAAATATGATTTATACGCCCCTGACTTTTCCTGTCAAGAGGAAGAAGATGGTAAATGATCATCTACCAACAATCAAGATGGCCAAGAAAACTATAGCCACATATTAAAGCCTGAGTTTGAATGGTTTAAGAACCACACTCTCCTAGGCTTGCTACAGAAAACAGGCATTTCTATAACCTCCACATTAAATAAGGAGTCCTGGTATTTATTGAGCTTTGACAAGCCTGAGCTGTAGCATCCTTTGAGATACAGCTGCTTACTGACAGCTCTGGGAGGGTTGTACCTGCCCAGCAGAGTCTTGGCGAGACATGAAATGGGTTAGCAGGACCTGGCTGTGCAAATCTGCCACATCCCAGCAACAGCTGGTCAGGCCTCACCAGAAAAGACATAAACAGACCTTGGAAAGTGCTCTAAGGCCTCCTGGATGTCCCAGTCATCTTTAATCAATCAGGTCCCAGCTGCTGCTTGATGTTGCTATTAATAATCACCATCATAATCAGTTGGCGTTGTTTGCATGATCTTGTCTTTGTGTACATCCTTTCCTCAGTCTTAAATGCCCTCAACATTCCTTTAAAACAAAAGAAAATAGAAAAAAAATGAATGTGAAGTGATTAGCAGGTGGGATCTGAGGAAACCAGCCCACCACTGCTGCTGAACAGCAGCAGGCAGCGATGGGCAAACACCACTCCAGCTGATGGTCCAGCACGGGCAAGCGATGGCGAGTAATCCCTCCAGAGGCAGTGAGAAAACAGCCTTTCACAGGACACCCAAGGAATTTGCTCAGCCTAATTCTCAGTTTTACTGTCATAACACCATTTTCTGAGGCAGTTCCTTGCACTTGACAAATTTATCCCTTCTTTTACATTAGCATACTACCTGCTTTGTTCATTTATCTGACTACCTTAATGTCTCCTAGATGCCTTGCATCAGTTGCTAGATCTCTGCTTTATTTAATCCTGTTTTTCATGTTCACCTGATCAGTTAAAAGTGGCACAGAGTCGGTCTACAATTGGGAGTTCAGGAGAAGAAACCCCTTCGACCTCATTGCCAAGCTCCATCCTCCAGCCAAGAGCACCTTCCTGAGCATGAGGTTTCAAATTCATGTTTTTCAAAGTCATGAAAGCCAGATTTAGACTGCATCCTCACAGACCACAGGGATGCAGCAGTAATTCATAAGTCTACACGTATATACAGGCACAAGAGGAGGTGTGCAGCTTTGGGGTTCACCTCTCACATGAAAGGCTGTTCCCTGCATTGTGAGGGGCTGCCAGGGAGGAAAGGTGATGGCTCAAGAATATCACCCTGTGGTCCAGCTCCACCCACGGAGTACTCTGATGGAGCACCTTACTCTAGCTGGCAGAAATCAGTTGCAAGAACAGGGATTTCTCATTGTGCAAATGAGATAAGACAAGATTAAAAGAAGAGAGATTAAGCTAATACCTCTACTAGATCTTTAAGGTTGCTCAATACATCATGCATTTTATTTTTCCCGATGCCACAGCACTCTCCTCCTGAGTCCAAAGCTTTTGCATTTCATCTGAAGTGTTGTATTTTTCTGATTGATAGCCTGGTTAACACTTCACCTGCAGGAAGACATCTCTACAATGTTACAGTAAGATCTCCATGAGGCTGTTATCCTGAACAAACCCTTGAAGATCTGTTTTTCCTAAAACATGTGACAGAATTGGTCCTGGGAGCCCAAAGAACTAAGAGCTGGGAGAGGGAAAGACCAAAAGAAGCCAAGTGTTGGTGAAATCTTCTTGAGTAAGGGGCCTTTGGAGAGGAGCATTTGGGCCAGACTTCCACCAGGAACTGCAGCCAGCCAAAATTTGCCCACACTCAGAAGCGCTTCAGTCCCTGCAGCACCTGAGAGCATTGCAGCATTGCCCACAACCTCACACAGCCTTTATACAGCCTCATTTTCAAGAAAACTAAGTCCACCAAGTCACTAAATCCACCAAGATTTAGTAAGACAATGTGGGTAAAATATTGCCCCCTAAACACACGCCTATCACAATGCTAACTTGTTTTCCATATTTGCAATAAAAAGCCACCCATTATCTTGCTGTATCTCTGTCTCAGCAGCAACTTTTTGCTGCTCAATTAGTTCATCAACCACGGCACCTCTCAACATCATTGGAGGGGCAACAGAGTTAGTTACAGAGAGATTGCTGTTGCTCAGAACCCAGGTGGGCATTTACATCTACATATATACTTTGTCTTTAATGAATTATTGCTTTTACCAGGCTGCATTTTCCACGTGAGGCAGAATCTTCAGCCTCCCTAGTAAAAGGGATCTTAGGAAATCTCATTTAAATTTCAAGGACCTCTTAGGGATAGTTGCTAATGGTTATGCTAATTGGCAGAGGGTCTGAGTGACAGTTATGTCCTGGAATGATTTGCAAATCACATTTTCTTGGAGCTTATTAGCAGACTCATTAACTGTACAACAGTACATTACTTTCAGAAATTCAGATCTAAGCAGAAAATTAAAATTATTTGCTAAATGACCTAATAAAATTGAATAAAATGTGCTGAGAAAGTGAAAACTGAGGTATATCAGGACTCCAGAATTTGGCTAAAAATAATCTCCATTTACTACTGATGTTCACCCCTCCTCTGGGAGTAGTTGTAGCCCAGGTGAGACTCAGAAACCTGTTTAGATATGAAAACAAATGAGCTCAAATCCACAGTAGCACAACCCAGTGTGTCACACCCAGAGCTGGCATTAAGACTTACTGCAGACTTGCCTGGATTTTATGCAGCGATGAGCCTTGTGGTGCCTCTTCCCCACCTCCATTTCTCCTTCCCTGTAATGCCTCATGCAATCAAAATCCCAAACAACTGCACTTTCTGGCTTCCCTGATGAAATCCTCATGCAGAGTTCTTTATAATAATAAGTGTTCTTTAAAGTCAAAATGATTACATGAAGGAATGAGAGACCAGGTATTTAGTTTTGCTTATAGGTGAGAGAGGAGACATTATGAAATCCCAAACCTGGTTAAGGCAAGGTACCCAATCTTCCTCTGTGTGAACAAGAACTTTCCAAAACTTCACAAAATTTACCTGCAAAACAGTTTAACAAACATATTTCAAGTTTTACAAAACTCCCAGCTTTTCATGCTATTCAAAAATACACATGTAAGTAATATATACACTTATTTCAACATATTTAGAGTATATTGTGTAATGCCAAGATGCTTTAGTGTCAATTCTTTGAAGGAAGGAGAATCTGATTTATGATTGTGTGCACACATATAACATAGATGCTCCAAATCCAAGTTTTCTAGCAGACAAATCCTCGCACATTTGATAATTATGGACCAAAGACCCTGATCTGCCTTATGACCTGACAACATGCCACGCAGCATTGCCCTAAACTTATGCCCTCCAGATCTGACTTCTGAGTGCCACATGTAAAATTTCCAGCACCATTTCTATCTCCTTAATTTATTTTTTATTTGTTTGTTTCTCGTTTCTGTAAGTGTAATAGCAATCAATAGTATTTTAACCGACTTCAAAGTCCTTTTTGAGGACTTCAGTGCAAAAATGACAAGGGCTGGGCTGGATCAGATACACTCCCTGAGGCACACAGAGATCAGAAATTTGTGTTAAACTTTCAGAGAACCTGGTCTTTGCCTCATATTCAAAATTAAAAGATGTGATAGCTTTTGGCTCTGGATTTTACTGAGAACTCTTTAAATATCTCTACTTGAGAAAATCTTGAGCTGTAGTAGGAATAACTGATGAATGTACAGTTTTCTTGGCACACTGAAGTGCTTGAAATAGTCTCTCCAGTTCACCGTATCTCACAGGTATTGTTATACTTGCAATTTATGTCAGGGTGAATAAAACACATCCTGGTTCATGACACTTCTTGGCTGGATTTTTTTTTTTAAATGCACATAACAGCAGGACTTAAATAGAACCCATGGGATTTTTTTTTTTTTTAACTACTAAAGAAATCTCAAACCAAACGAAACTATTTAAATTTAAAAGTGCTTGTCAACCTCACAAAACTTTGTTTTACAAAAGAAACAATCTGATAAGATTGAAGTGAACTACAATGAAATGCCTAGCTTTTTTCTTGAACTTGCATTTCAAAAGAGCCAACTTTTGAAATAAAAGCTTTAAAAACAGAAATTAGAATTAAATATTTTGATGCTATAGAAACAATCACTTCACATGAAAAAAACCAACCTTCAGTTCTGGTGTTTGGGAACTGAGATGCCTGAACTTGTGATACTCTCACAAAATGAGGAAATCTATGTCTTCAAAAGCATTGTGTTTTTGAAGTGTCCATATTTTTAGCATTCAAGTGTAACATTTCACTCAGCCATTGTGGCCTTTAAATGACGACAGACCTACTCTGGAAGAGGAATTGCAACTCACAGACACAAGCTCAAACTGGAGAAACTATTGGACAAAAGGAGAGTCATGAGCGATGGAGAAGTCACTCCTACAAATGGCACAGCCTCATGTCCTGGGATGCTGGGATTAATGCATCCTGGAGGGAAGTAGCAGACCATGTGGTGCAACATGCCTTGCTTTTAAAAATACATAGGAAACCTGGGATGGTTGTGCTGTTCTTAGCCTGGAGGGATGGCTGCATTGATTGGCATACCAGCATAATTCAGTCCCCCTGAAAGTCACCTCTGTTGGGGCGTGGGGAGGATAAGTTTTTCTGTTTGTTGACTTGTAGGTCCCACTCCTCAACAGGACACTGGCAGTTCCACATTACCATATCTCACCACTGTGAAATCAGTCCAATGCACCCTCACTTTTTTTCATGTCTAAAGTTAACAGCTTCTTACCCAAGGAAATCCATACTGTCTTTCCTAGCTTTAACTCAGTTCTTGTGTTGGAGGCTGAAGGTTTGACCTCCAAGCCTTCAGGACTCTGGTCTCAGCACTTTTGCCTACCCCGATATCAGCTTTCCCCAGACTCATGCTGGGAAGCACCAAGTGAGTGGGTCTGGAGTAAAGATACCACCAGGCTTTACTTTCCCATCACTTACGCATGTTGCAAGTGCCTCCTCTTTCCCCAGGTTCCCAGACCATTAGGTTCAGTGCAGACAAAGGTTAACCAGGGCCTGTGCGAGGGTCATGGGCCAACATGGGCAGAGGTCTACTGACAGAAGTAGACCCAAGTCTGTTGATGTCTACTACCACTGTCCCCTCTACACTTCCTATCACACTATACCTAGGTCCTATGAGGTTAATTTATGGCAAATATAACTGCATTCAACTCCAGAAACCATGCTTTTATCTCAGCAGGTCCTTTGAAAGCTTTCTCCTCTAACTAACATAGAAATGCTGTTTTAATCCACATATTATTTTTCATTTTAATACAGTCCAAATTTAAAGTGCTTAGAAGCTAGTGAGCAATCCTACCTGGGGGAGATGGAGAGGTCAAATCATTAAAGACACTAGTTGAAATAGGGGAAAATGGGCTTTAGCAAGGTTTTCTCTTTAGAAAAACCCTCTACTTTGACAAAATTTGTCATGTTTCCTCATAAAGAGAGAAACCTCCCACAGTAAAGAATCTGGGAGATTGCTGTCACTACAACATAAGGCATTATAGTCTTAGATGGATATGTAAACATATATTGTGTGTATATATATATTATATATATGTATCAGTAAAACATAGCATATTATTTCACCACAGGAAGGCAGTATAATCTGCATGACAAAACAGAGACGCTTTGGGCTGCAAAGTGCCCCTTCCCCAGGGAGATTTAGCTGTGTTATGATAAATAGAAAACAGTATCTCCAGGTACCTCTTCTCACTGAGTGCGGTAGGAAGCAGAGGTGAAGGGACCCTGCAGTATGGTGTGTGCTGGGGAACAGCACGAGGGCAGTGGGACCACATCAGGAATGAATAAACAGCATAGGTGGACATTACCTTAGGATCCAGATATTCCCCAAAGCAGGCTGGATTGAGCATGGCCAGAGATTGGTCTGACCTGCTACCAAAACGAGGTCAAAGGCAAAATGTTTGGCTGCAAGTCTAAACCTTTCTGGTGCTCTCAGAACTGGGCCTGGCAATTCTGCTTGACATCTCCCTGGGCACAGCCAGCCCAGAGTAGTGGAGAGGGACAGGACAAAGATACACCTTCCACGTGTCCCTGCCTCTTCTCCCAGCAGCCAAATAAGAAACACAGGCAAATACAAACTCATGACCTGTGAGCAAAGGACAGCTAGGAGGACAAATTATAGTAGGAAGAAGACTCTGCGTCTATAAGAGTTCAGACTTGTGATGCATAAGACCCAAGAAGCCCAGTAATGCTGACCAATATCTGCATCTTTAGACTTGCTCCAGCTTCAGGGGCTGTCTGGAAGTCTATGGAGTCAAACCAACCGCATGACAGAAACTTTCCCGCAGTGCCTTTCATCCCAAGCTCTTTTCACATTAGTGACCCAGCTGTGTTTCCAGATGAATTTCCATTTCACTTCAGAAGCAGCTCAGCATGTTGGAAAATCAGCTTACTTGTTTAGGAAACTGCATGCAAAGTTGGGAACTCAGCAGTACACTCCTGCACTTGAAACTGCCATTCTGGTTTGATATCTATTTCCTTAGCTTTGAAACACAGACAAAGAAATCTCTAAACCCTGCACAGGTCTCCAAAATTGAATTGAGTGGGAGGGACTGAAGCTGGGGCACTGGGGTCCTGCAGTGGCAGAGGAGGTGAACACCTTCAGTTGTTGATTTTGCACCATCTCAGTTCTGGCAAAAGCAGACTAGTTTGTTTTAGGACACCTCAAAGTATTCACTCAAAACTGTAAGCTACAGCCACTGTTTCCAGGCATTCAAGCTATCCCCAGGCAGCATCATTCTGATAGTTTTACAAGAGGAAAATCTGAGGCATTTGCCCTTTTAAAAGCATACCCCAAGTATGCCCATCCTGTCAACTGTTGGAGTTTTTCCCTGCAGCTACACCTTTCCACTGTATTTCTGCACCTGTAGTAATAAAAACAAGGCAATAATTTTAGCTCCCATGATTGCTGTACGGAAGCTTGTTTTTTATCCCAGTCTCTTATCTTCTCCATTCAGAGCCAATGTATCTTATTACTTTGCAACAAACATGGTCAGAGATGAAAGATTCTGTCATATATTTTCCTTCATATTAAACCACAAGGCTTTATCCTTCTCTTTCATTTTTCAATCTTGGACTTTATTGTTTCTGCCTATCTCTGCCACATGTGATTTTGGCTTTTGTGCGGATGTGAATATGTGCATTTCTCTATTTATCCTCTTTATCATAACCAAACAAGATTGGGAGCACTTTAAAATAACTGGCCACTGAATGCTGTTTCATCAGTTATTTGTGGCAATAACCTCACCAGGGCAGGCTTGGGGTTATGCAGATACCAGAATAAAACATTCCTGAAAACTCACAATATTTCTACACATTTTCCTTACCCATTTCATACATGACCATGTCACAACAGGAAAAAAAATTACCTAGAAGCAGTAGCACCAAACCAGATCCTGCCCACACCCACACAGGGGAACAGACCCAGAGGACAAGAACTCAGGCAGGACTCAGCAGGATGCTGTGGGACTGGCTAAACTGAACCATGTTGTACCCCCTTGTTGTGGTTTAGCCTTAGCCAGCAAAATACCACAAAGCTATTCTCACACCTCCCTCCCACCTCCTCCAGCAGAGGGGGAGTATTGGAGGAAAAAGACAAG
>NW_010247638.1:0-1279 GCF_000690775.1 Eurypyga helias
TGAGCGGCAGCCGGGACCTCACTGCAGGGTGGCCTCCGAAAAGCCATGCTGTGTGGGAAAACGTCCTCCTGGGGTGCCTGTGGGGCTGGCAGTGGGGCCTGGGGAGCCGGGACAATGTCCTTCTTGAGGGGCCTGGGTGTTTCTCCATTCCTCCCCCTGCCCGGTGCAGCGAGTGACCACGGCCTCTCTCCCTTTTGCAGTGCAGAACACCCCTTGGCAGTGCCAACGCCAGCGAGGGGGAGCAGCTCCTCATCCTCAGCTTTCTCCAACCCGTGCGGAGCACAGAGATAGCCATGACGACACTGTGGAAGTGCCCCGTGTGCCTGAGGCCTCGAGCTGACATTGCTTGCATGATGCCCTGTAGCCACCAGTACTGCCTGGACTGCATGCTGTGCTGGACAGGGAGGAAATCGGACTGCCTGCTCTGCAGAAGGCCGATAGAGTCTCTCGTGTTTTATATGCGGGGAGGAGACTGTCTGAAGTTCAACGTTGCATCTTCTGAAGAGTCGCCAGGTACCAGCACCCAGGCCTGCAGAGATCCCGGCTGTCCCCGTGAAAGCAGCCCCCAACTCCCCCTGGCGTCAACTCCATCTTCTCCACAGAGGACACCGTCCCCAGCTGAGCAGGGGGCTGCAGGGGAAGAGGCCTCGAGTTGCCTCCTGCCCGAGGTCTGGGCAGATCTTTTCCAAAGGCAACCGCACCTCCTCGATCCCCTGCTGCCCTGGCTGCGCCGCCAGCTGCAGCCCATATACGGGGCCCAGTGGTGGCTGGCAAGGGGGGCTGAGCGCATCATCCTGCATGCCCTGTGCACGTACGGTCCTGACGAGGCGGTCCTGGTCCAGATGCTGCAGGACATCTTCTGGGAACAGACAGCACCCTTGGTCCGTGACATCATCGGTGTCATCCAGCAGCGCTGCACCCATGATGCCTTGAGGCTGCTGCTCTCCCATGGTGCCCTGCAGGATAGCAGCAGTGTGCTTGACTCCAGCACTACCAGGTCCTGTGAGGAAACATCTGCCGATTTCAGCATGACCTCCTCCTTCAGCTGTGCCGCCAGCCCCAGGCCCAACACCTCCTCCGAGTGGGACCTCGAATCCAGCCCAGCCTCCCCCTTCGGCCCTTCAGGCATTGATGCAGAGGAGGAAGAGAAAGTGTCGGAGGACACCACCCACGAGAGTCCTGGCTGCCCCCCATCTTCGCCTGGCCCTGCAGATCAGGAGCAGCTCTAGGAGGAGCCAGGGCAGGCCACAGCAACAGGTCCCTCTGCCCTGGGCTGGAG
>NW_010247638.1:1458-8410 GCF_000690775.1 Eurypyga helias
CCTCTCGCCCACGGCCACAGTGTCTGGGTTCTGCGTTCTCCCCCTTCTCCTCGTGTCTTTCCCTGTCCCCTGCATCTCACCATGGGTGGCACAGCCATGGGGCCCCGGAGGACCAGGGTCATGGCAGTGACACCTCCCCCCACCCAAAATCCTGCTGCAGCCGTGCACCTGCAGCGCAGCAGATGCCGAAGGCAGAGCCGGCAGGAGGGGAGGCTGGTTTCAGCGTAGGCCTGATGCCCTCAGCCTGCATCCAGTCCTCTCTCTGCTCAGCTACCAACACTTGTGCTCTTCTTTGGCTACTCTCCGCTCTCTGGCATCGGCCAGAACACCGTCACTACAGGGAGGGAGGGCAGTCAAGGAGGAATGGGCACAGGCAGGGCCACCCTAGCCAGGGCCCAGCCTTGGGGTAACACTATTTGCAGGTGCGGTCTTTTCTGCCAGCCACAGCCTTTACCAAAAATCCCCAGTCCTTCAGTTTTACCTCATGCCGTCTGGCCTTTCACTTCTCATTTGGCCAAGGAATGAAGGAATATGGGGTTGTTCCTGATCACAAAATCTTGCTAGAGCTGATATTCAGCTTCTGGAAGCTCCTGGTTTTTATTCCTTGGTAAAGTGATCCGTAGGTCTGATAACAGCTCCCAAACAGGGAAGGCCAAGCTTTAACAGGCCGTGCAAAACTACGTAAGGAGGGACAGTGACATTGCAAGCACACCAAACATATTGTACAAGACATAGGAGAGTATGGAACTAGGTACAGGAGAAACAGGGCTTCTGGCTGAGTGTGTGCACACCACCAGGTACTAGATGATAGTAAACCTTAATGAACATACCTGGGGAAGGTGCCATAACTCTTTCCTCTTCTTTTTTCTGAAGCATTAAAAATCAGTGTTGCAAATATGGAGCGGAGGAGATGAAAGGTAGTCTTCAGAGGCACTGGAATTAGCTGGGAATCATGTTTTTATGGATGTCCATAAATTCTGAGTACCTATTCCATTCATGGCTTTCAAAAAAATATTCCCAATTAGTGAATAACGATTGTCCCTGAAAAAAGACAACCACAGAAATAAGGGCCTATACAGAATACTTGGCCCAATTTTCTCCCAGGATATTTTTAAGCCTCAAGCAATAGCTCCACCTCATCAAATGCTCTGTTCCTCTCCTCTAATTTAATTTCCAGTGCAACTGTCCATCTAGTTCACATGCAATTTATTATAGATTTTAAATTTTAGCAATTGTCTTGGGCTGGATGCATGAAAAGAGGATGGATAGGCATTTGTTGTTCTAGAGGTAATGAAAAGACTGTCCTAGCTATCCATTTTTAATTCATTGTTAAACATTAATACTCTTGAAAAGAAGAATTTTATGATGGTATATCTTCCCAGGTGCCAGGCTACACAATCACATCACATCTTGAAAAAGACTAACTTTTTCTTCTACAGCATGTACACATCTTCAAGACCTGCAAGAATATGCTAGCTAAAAGGCCTGGGAAAATGCATTTGTGCATAAGTACACAGTTATCCACTGTTTTGCCTCTCAGAATTAAGTGTTTTGGGGGAATGAATTACTAAACAGGGTCTATATCCTCTGAAGCTAATTAGGAACTTGGAGTTCACTGACTTCAAGGGGAGGAATAAGTAATGATATAGCATTGCAAGTTAACACCAAAAACAACTTTCATTTAATGCAGTTTGGCTTTCATCTATGTTTTCATAGGAAAACCATAGGCATGCCACAGTCCACCTGTGGGATTAATCATTTAGAGCAGTTGCGCTTCAGCTGGTTGAATCTGCAGGCTGAGAGGCAAGAGACAACATCTGAGGTAGTATGATGCAGGTGAGTAATTCACTAAACCGTTGAAGGGGATGTAGGAAATGGGCCAGGTGGGTGAACAAAGAAAGAAAGAAGGATCAGCTCATGGGAAAAATCACAGTCATTTCTACAAAAGTCAAGAAAATAGCTAACACTGACTCATACTCATCAACTTTCATGAATTTTCCAAAAGCAGGTATGTTTTCAGAGAAACAGCAAAGCAACCATTTGATTTCCAAACGGCAAGCAGAAGTCCACTTTCAGGACAGTACTGAGACATCAGGATACAAATTAACATTTAGGAAGTTCTGCATTCTCTTACTATGTTCTTCTTGAAATATAAGTAGAAGTCACTATCATGGATAGATGGGATTTTAAATTGTTGTGAAGGGGCATCAATATCTCTTTCCAAACCAATGCAAAATTTTCTTCGTTCCTTGTTGCATAAGACTGACATCAGATATTCTTCTTTAAGTTTAGTAGGGCTTAAATAAGTTCTGTTCAGGTTTTATGGACACTCCTTCTGTGCAACAGAATAAGACAATACCAAATAATTTCATTACACTTTCACATATTAAAACAAAAACATAATGATGACCATAGGATAGAGAACTGTCCTCTTAGGAGAGTGAGAGGGTAAGGGTCAGAATATTTTGAGTTTATAACAGATTTTTTCTTAAGTGTTTGAAACTGGTGACAAATTTGAACCAAGATATAATAGAAGAAGCATACATAAATATTATTTTACCAGCTAACCTCAAAGGCAGCAATGGACCTGGACTGCTATAGAGTACTTTACCTGCAGATCTTCTACAAAAGCTGATTTATATATTTTTTAAGGTTGGGGTTTTTTAAAGTGTAATCCACCACTGTACAATACTCAGAAGTAGGAGAATATGTTACGGATATACTTCAAGAAGCCTAAAGGTTGGTTTATTTGGGAAATTCAGCAAAATGTCTTTCGTTAGAGTCTGTCAGGAAAAGAAACCAGAGCTATGGGAAATTACCCTTTTAATGAGAAATATGTTTCATATCTAAAGCAGAAATCCCTGGGAAAACCAAAACCTCAATCCAGAGAGCAAATCCTGAAAGGGCAAGCACCGCGTACAGATTTTTGGCCTACACTTTTACTCTGCCGAAAGGAGACTGAACTAGCTCTCTTTTAATGGCAACTGAGTGTCTGGGGGTGAAATGTATTGATTTCACTTTAAAAATCCCTCAAACCTTTTATTACAAGATTAAAAAAGCCATTCTTCATTGAGTCCTAGAAGTATTAGTGATACAAGGTTTTACCTAGAGTTTCTGCATGCAAGAAGAAGAAGAAGTCTGAAGGACTACCATCTTAGAGAAAACTTCAGCAGTAGCCATCAAGCAAAAAAACCCTACTTTTGTCTGCTCCACGGGGAATGCACTGCAGCAATGCAGAACAGTCAGCTAAACAACACAGCTCCAAAGCAGAAAGTTCTCAAGATGAGGTAAAACAGATTCATCAGTGGGCAAAGGATTCATGTTGCCCTGAATATTTCTGAGTCAGGAGCTGGCTGCAGGAACATGTTTTTACAGAGCTCAGTCCTGCAGATATCATGAGCCTCCAGGAAATCACTTTTGGAAAATTAACAATATTTTCAAATAGCCTTGCTTAAGCCACTCCTGCCTTCCCCTTCAAGGTACTTCAGTAGGTTTTGGCCCTCCAGGCCTTAATGTCGCCACAGCCACTCCCCAGTGACTCAGGATATTGTAAGATACAGGGAAAGCGAGGGAGAAGAGGGACTGGGGTGATGCATGGAGAGGGGCAGGCTGTGTGGTACAGGGTTTGATTTCTGCTCACTAGCACCTCTGCTGCATAACTCTGCAGCTCAGGTTTTCACCTCACCACTGCGGGACACACAGCTTTCTGGCTTGGAGCTGCTGGCAGTGCAGCATCAACGTCGATGCCACTCTGAGCAATTGTGGCCGTGCAGCCGAAGATAACACTTGTGTACGGTGGCAAGGAGCCGAAGAGCAGGAGCACTCAGACCCCAGAATCAAGTGGAAAACAGGTATTCACAGCCAACAGGCAGCTTAGGAGGTTGCTCCTGCCCTGTCCATGGCTGTTCCTCACAGTCTCTCAAATAAGACACGTTCACGAGGAACAGCCACCCATCAACTGTAGAGTGAACTCAGATAGGGCCAAACACACCATCTAGACACAGTATCACCAGGCAGGCCAGCACTGAGAAGCAAACCTGCCATCGCACCTGCTCCAGCCAAGTAGGTGATGTGAAACATCCCCTTACTCATTTTCAAGTTGCCCATACATTGCTGTGGCTTCCAAGTCTCAAAGAGGTAAAAAATCACAGAGTACTGTCTTGCAATTGGGCTTGATCTTCCCACTAACGAGGTGGGTTGACACCTCTCTAGTGCAGATGCAGACAAATAGAACTTTTTTCATTCGTCACTGCCCTTCCTTCTAAGGAGCACACAACATGGGGAGGGAGTTCAGAAGGGGAACAGTCACACAACCACGGGCTAACAGGTTTCCTTTACGGCCTTTTCAGAAAAAGGGTGGAGTGTCAGGGTGGGAATGTGAAAGTTTTAGAAAACACAGTCAGCATCTGGATGTGTCAGTCTACCCTTGCTTCTCACCCTACCTGTCTCTTCTTTCCTGCATAGTGAGATCAGCTGTGGCTCTGTGGCAGGGCAGGCTCCAGACCCTGAGTCTGCCCAGTGTTGAGCTCTGCAGAGTTGCAGCAACACTGACAGTCACCAGGCCCTGCAGCACTATTAGTTTTGTAGAAATGACACATGATAAGAGAGAACTGACACTTGGATTTCCGTCCATAACATCTTTCTTTTGCAAGGCATTCCAAATCTATCTGAAAAAAAAAAGTCTCTAAGCACGGTCAGTCTCAGATTTCCACCTAAACTTGTTTAAGGTGGAAGATTTGCACACAGGTCTGTCTTTGCTCCTCTGTTTTGTTCGTCATGTGAACACACTTTACTCGCTTTCAGGACCCATGAACCTTTCTAGGCTGGAACAAGGCTTAGATTGTCTTCCTCCGCTTTCCCTGTTTGTTAGTGGCAGAATCTCCATCCACAGGGGCATTGCACGTTAGAGAAAGGGACGGACGAAGGTGCCACATGATGTACCCAGAGGCAGTGGGAGATTGGCAAACCATTTGCTGAGGAGCATTTATTCCTCTGAAAGATTTAAAGTGAATAGACTGATCCCATTAAATCTGACAATTGGTCATTGTTTCCCAGCAGAAACTGATTCCAAAAGGTTTGTCAGAAACCAGTTTAGTGAGGAAATAATTTTGCTACTTTATATTCTAGACAGTACTGCTTGCAAATCTCTTTGACCCAAGAATTTTTAATTTAAACTCCTGCTTTATATGTATAATCTGGATGTCACTTACACATACACTCTCTGTTAAAGACTATCATGTGTTATCCTATTGCCTTCCACTAACTACGTTCATTATTTTCCAGTGCTGCACTCAAAATGCCAGCGCCCAGCAGCACTATAACCACAGAAGCCCAGGGCCACCTTTCATGGTAGATCAAGCCAGGCACAGACCTACACTGCTTCCCATCTTTAAACCCATCCAGTAATTCTGATTAACATGCAGCTCTTGTCATGTTAAACATGGGATGTTACTATTGTGAACAACAGAGTGCATGCATTGTTTTCCCATCTTCAAAGATGCTTTATACTATACTGTGCTCAGGGAGGAAAAAAAAAAAAACCTACCTCAATGCTTTTTCACTTTTCAAGTCTCTGGGCAGCATGCATGTGTTCAATGCAGGCAGCCCAGAAACAAACCATAGCTGCCCATGGGGCTTTCCAGCACAAGGAAGTTGTAAATAGCTCTTTACCACTTACAGATCTCTTTCTGGAATACTGTTTAACTTTCTGTTTGGAAAAAAAAAAAAAGCCTATTTTGTCAAAATGCTGTTCTTGCAGAGCATGCACTTTGAGATAAGTGAAAGTCAAATGGCTCTTGAGTTTCTGTTTGTGATGTTTACTGACAAAATTCAATTAGGAGCTGTAAATATAAATGCTGAGGCACTCAGTTATATTTAAGCTTGTGAGAATATATAATCCTCTTACAGTCTAGATGATTTAATAGTCACTCTACTGAATAACTGTGCCTCTTTCCCCACAGGTAACACAGCTGAATACTGCAGCCCACAGCACAGGATTTAACTGCTTTGGAGGCCTTAAACTGAAACAGAGTTGGAATGATGCCACTAGGAAAAAGTTATCTTCTATGTGCAAAATATTTATCATTTCAACCTCACCAGACACTTATGCAGAGACATCTCTCCAAGAAAAGAATTCTGTGCACAGAACTAACACAAATCAAATTAGTGCACTGAAGCTAAAGAGGACACGTTTAATCTCATCTCTCAAAAGTTCTTCAAGAAGTCATTAAAAAAAAATTCCTATTTTTTTTTTTCCCCCCACCCAAATCCCCCTAGGAATAACTAGAAAAATACAGCAATGTATTCCCAAGGGTAGAAGTCACAGCGCTCCATTTGGGCATAGGAAAACATATCACCACCCACTGGAAGTATCTTTTTGAAATTTGCCAGCTCTGTAAAAAGATAGAAAAAATGGAGAGTACATAAATGCATTTCTGATTGAAAATCCTGTTGATGCACTGCATGATTTCAGTCACGCGCTATCCAATGTCATTCACTTGGAAATGGGCACCAATGAAGCTGGTAGCTACTTCAAGAAGCAGTGCACAAGTTATTGCATAGCAGTGTGAAATCTAAGTGATTCCAGTTTTAATATAAACTGGGATTTTTAAAATGTTTACACATTTTTGGGCAGACCAAGTCTCCTCTTACTCTCCAAAACTGATGAAAAATTTTAATTCTATCTTATTTTATCACAGTGCGCATTCATGCATGCAGAGGTATCCATAATGCAGCATTACTTTAGAAGAACAATAAAAGACTTCGGGATTTTTTCCTTCAGTTGCAAATGTACATTTATATCTCAAAAGATGGATTTAGGATTTTAAACTAACTGCAGTGTAAATCTCTTAAACTTAGCCTTTTTCAGTGTCTTCGCAGAGGAAAACACTAGCAGAGCTAAGAGGCCAACATGTTCAGCCTTTGCAGCATGACAGGAAAATAATGTAGGGAA
>NW_010247638.1:8441-14356 GCF_000690775.1 Eurypyga helias
GGGTGACCACTGATAAGGAATCAACAATACATCAGTGCCTTGCAGTACTTTTCATGATGGAATTCTCTAATTTCCCTTTCCAATTCTTTTCCATGTAAACCTAAATAAATTCTTCTGAAGAGAAAAAAAAATAAAGGTAAAAACTTTTGCTTTGGAAGATTTCCTAAAAATTGTTGGGTTTTTAAATTTTTTTTTAATTTATTTTGCAGGTTTCTGTTCAGATGCAAAGCACTTCTAGAATAGAATGGAAAAAAAGTATGGGTTATGCACAAAATATCTGTCATTTGAAGATGGCAAAGATCTGATATGGAGACTGTCCTGCGAGAAAAGAGTTGTGCACTGAACTGACTCTGTATACTCTGAATGCCAATATTTTGTTTTCAGTTAGAAATATTGTTTTCTACTTTTCCATTTCAGCAGTGCCCTGTTACAGTCGTGTTTCCAATTTTTATATCTAATTAATATTTAAATATTTTTTCTCAACACGGCAGCAGCTGGCATTGTTTTACACTCTCAGCTTTCCCCCAGAGAAGTGATAAGTTTCTAGCTCTCACAACTCTAGGTAAAACTCAATATATCAGCAACGTCAGCTCGAAACCCTGGAGTCATGCAGGAACAGAAAGATTTTTTTTCAGTCATAATTCTGAGCAGCTAGTTCACGATGTTTAATAACTTGGGATTAGCAATCTTGAAACAACTGAACTAAAGTGATCATCTGAAGTGAGATTTTTAAGAAGGTAAGTTTATGCAGTGAATTATTAAAAAAGCATGGTCCATTATTGCTTTAAATAACAGCTTAGGTCTCTGAGCAGACATCTAGATAGCTACTTTATTGGTTATGTGAGAGAGGCATGGGTAAATGAACAGGGACTTAACTTAAAAATGACCAAGGAATTCCAAACCAATTAGGGTTGGAAGATGCTCCACCAGTGGAAGCTTTTACTAAAAGCAATTTCCCAATTTTCCCATGGTATTTTGATTTAAAGGAATGACATTTTTTATAGTTTTCTCACAGTAAATGTTCAGCTCAGGTAAGCTGAAGAAACAGTACTACTGTCTGACATGAGTGTGATGTCACCAAAGAGCAGTGAATAATAAAACGCAGAAAAAATACATGAGCTCAGCTGAACTTAGTGCTTCATCATTTGCTCCCAGCTCCACATTTCCAGCACTGCTTGGAGGATTTAACATATTTTGGGTGTTGGCAGTTCTCGGTTGGGAAAGCACGCAGGCTTCGCAGTGGCCTGTAAGGGCCGGGAAGTGCTTTGGTCCCCATTTCTCTGGCACAGAATAAAAGGCTTGAGGCAGCCAGGTGACTTGCACAGGGCCAGTGTCTGCATGACCAAACCCCTCGCTTTCAACCATGTGAGAGAGCTTTTCCCTGCAAGGGGGACAGGAGGGCTACTCGAGACATCACTCCCTGGATAGCAGGAGTGTCCTCACGCTCCTGCAGATGGCAGACGGGATCACTAAAGCACAGGCATTTCCCACTTCAGAGCTGTAGCACCTTCCAAGCACTGGAGAATCTTCAACCCCCAGACACCTTTCCAGTTAGCACCTGTTTGCAGTCTTTTTACATGTACCCTTGAGGACAGAGGCCTGCAACTCTAGCTACAACATCTGGCAATTGCTGACAACACAACTCCTTGAGATTATATTTGTTTTAAGGATTAGCCTGAAGTGGTTTGATTTATGTTTTGTCATACAGCTTCCCATTTTAATAATTGCCTTTCTTACCCCAGCAGCAGAACTAAAACTGTGATCTTCCTGGGGTTGCTACCTTATTAATGACCACATATTCCAGATGTATTCCCCTGTGGCCTGTGGCAATTTTCTAGTCTTGTGGCATTAAATTCTCTTTGAAAAACCCTGGCACTTTGGCTTGGGCATCAGAAATGGAAGAGTAGTAACAACAATAAGGAAAATATTTTTCTCCTGCTTTTGTTGCACCCAATTGTAGAGCTGCTTCTTCCAAATGAAGCCGTCTCTACCAGGCGTGCAGAGGAAAGTGAGCCAGCTGGGAGCACAGTCACACTGCAAACAGGTGACAGGACTGTATAAGAGAAGTTGCAAAAAAAAATGGTACTTGGACAGGGGTGTATTGGAGTTTTTTGTTAAACTTTTTATTAAATATCCATAGTGACCCTAAATTGTGTTGTCGTCTATATAAAATGGAAGGTATGGAAGAGAAATTGATTGAGTGAATTTGTTTAATAAGAAAAGAGTTTGTCTGCAATATATTAAACCTTTGCTTCCATGTTCATAATCTCTTGCAGTTCAATGCTTCATAAATCTTCCTAATTTCATGTCTGCAGTTTGTCATTTATGCTTGTAATTTGATCAACAAATACAGCTTGGTTTAGCCTTTCACTTTGGGTTTAACATTAGCAACAGTTTTTGGTAAACTCTGAGTGAACCAACTTTTTCCATTTTCATTGTTCCTCATAAATAAAGATTAATAATGAAAATCTACTAGAATTTGTGATACAAACTGGTAGAAGAGGAAGGCGTAGTCTTTTTAACACTATGGTCAGGGGGATTTGTTGACAGTGCAAGTGTGCTCTCAGTAAGTCCAGACTGGTTTTGAAAAGGGACTAGATCCAAGCTGAGTGGCAGGTGGGAAGAGGCTGTCTTTGCCCTTTTGTTAGAGGGGGACTGAGGAGAGGCATGGAGGAAAGCAAGAAGGAATCCATACCTATTATTGCACAAACAATTTATTAGGGCAGGTATCTCTGTGGCGAATTGAAACGGAAAGCATTGTTATTAAAAGGTTACTTGCCATGAGGGAGACTTATTAGGAATGTTTGCCAAATGGAAATGGGCAGTTGAACCAAACCCAAGCACAGTGATGGAGATTGCTATCACATCGGATGGCAGTTTCATCCCTGTCATGGCCAGATGCCCAAGCAAAACACCACCCAGGGACATAATTCTTGCAGCAACGTTGCCACTGAATATTGCAGAGTGACCAGTGGTCTCATAAAGACAGGCAAAAAGTGCTGACTTTTAGAAAGGCTGTTGATAATTTCTGCAGCCATTTCTTCATGGCTCTGCATAAAATGTTAATGCCATGACATTTGTCAAAGGCTTAAATCACCCTAATGAAACAGGAACAGTTACAGAACTAACTCATTGCAGCGTGTTCCGCTACAGATCTTTTATCAGTGGTTTTAAGATAATTAAATTGTAGCAAGAAAAAAATGTTTTCCAGTAAGAATTAACCATATGGAGTTCTATCTGTTTATTTAAGAACTTGCATAGTCCCCATCACATATTATCTGATCTCAGCCCTGGTATTTAGAAACATAAACCAGTTGTATTTCTTTCACAGATCTTTTTTACCTTAGCATGTAGGTAGAATATTTTACAATTACTTCAGTAAGGGTAGAGTTAAGGATAGCAGGATTATCCTCTACTATTCAGAGAACTCCCCAAACCACTATAAAATGATAGTGGTCTGGAAAAGGACATTCTGGCATGCTTTGAGATAGATTTAGTTTCATGCAGTGTATGATTAAGCAGAACCCAGTGCATCTGGGTAAATAAAGAAACAGAGCTTGAAAGAAGAAGAGCTGATAAGACGCAGTTTTTCTCAGTCTCACTGAACTTGCACAAAATTCCTGGGAAATGAATGAATTCACACAGACAGGTTAATCCAGATGAATTTCTGTTAGTGCTTCAATGAAGAGTAAGGTAATAGAATTTTTATATTATATATAGGAAGATGTACTGGACTATTTCTCCTTTTCAGTGGAGAGGTAAACAGATCTCTACTCCAAGACGTTTCATGCAAAAATACTTTGCTATTAGTGGGGGGTGTATGTTTCTACTTTATTCCTGTTCTATGCAAAAGTACACTTTAGAAATTCTTCAGGACACTGCTGAGATGAAAAGGTGGAAAACATATTAAAAAGGTCGCTATTTGTCAAATAACAGCAACTGTTAGAATTAAGGGTTTTACCAAAGTCATTGGTATAACAAGTTCTGAATTGAAAACCATAAAAATCTACAGAGAACAGATGAAGGCCCCTTCAAAATAAAACCACCACTGTTTTACTCCCAGCCACCTATGATCCTCTTGGTGAGTCTGCACACTTCCTGTCTGTGAAGCTCAATGTCAAATAAAATGCACCAAGAAAAGCCACCAGCCCATAAATGTGTGTATACATGTGTCCAGGATAGTTTTACGTGTGTGTGTGGTGGGGTTGGTGAGGCACTGGAACAGGTTACCCAGAGAAGCTGTGGATGCCCCATCCCTGGAAGTGTTCAAGGCCAGGCTGGATGAGGCTTTGAGCAACCTGGTCTAGTGGAAGGTGTCCCTGCCCATGGCAGGGGGGTTGGAACTAGACGATCTTTAAGGTCCCTTCCAGCCCAAACCATTCTGTGATTCTATGATTCTATGTATGTATAAATATGTGTCTATAAATGCATATAAAAGAGTGTGTGTGTAACTAATGTTACAATTATACACATTGCTGTATGGTTTTATGAATATCAAATCCACTTACAGAAATTTGCTCTAAGGGCTGGGAGGTGGGAAGACAGAACCACACGAGTGCTATAAAGATGCTCAAAGGTGAATGTCTCAAAGGTGAAAATGTCCCAGCAACCTAAGAGAACAGTTAAAGGAAGAGAAGTTCACTAGGTTACAGTAAGAGACGAGGGAGAAGCTGACATACTGAATCGGTGTCCATGCCATGCCACTGCACCATTCAATGGGCACTAGTCTCTGCTGGTGTCACTACTGCTGTGGACATTGCCCTAGTAGGAGGGGATTCCTCCTGCAGTAAACATGGAAAAAAAAAACAGATGAATTGCTGTGGAAACAGATGGTCTGCTTTTCACTCGCAGAATGCTGGAATTCAGCTTTCCAGAACAAGTGGGCATAGGGCAAGTACACAAGTAATACAGTGATCTGTCTCCGAGATGAGCCCTTTGGTCTGTCTGCTGAACAGATCAGTGGCATCACCTCAGGCACACCAGCTCCACAAACTGCACATCAAGTGTGTGCCAGCGTCAGAGGAAACGGAGACCACAGTGCTGCTTGTAAGTCAGTTCAGTCTGTCAATCCACACCTGAAAATCTGGGTCACTCTCATTCTGCCAGGCACATTTCTGAAAAAAACATTGGCATGTCTCCATCTATCCAGCTCCCGCTGTTGATCTCCCTCTGACTTACCACTGGCAAACCCTAAATCATACTTAGAAGATGAGATCTTTAATCTTGGACCAAGTGAAGCATCTTTTTTGATCTAAGACTTACAGTGGAAGAATTAAATTAAATGCCTGCCTGCCCTGATCTAGCTCCTAAATCTTACAAATTGCAAATGTTCTCCCTTGATTTACTTTCATGTCGTTTCTCAGAAAACAGATTATTTTATTTCTACAAGCTTAGTGTCCACCAACTTCATCCTTGGTATCTCTCAAGAGATTGTTTGTCAGACTTACACTGAATGGGCAGGTTGAACTCCTAAGTAATCATGGTGTTATGTAATTGAAAGACAGTAGTTGAGTGATGAACTATGAAGTAAACCCTTGCTCTTGCCTGCTGTCTGAGTGAAAATATATACCGTTTCTCACTACTTTGTAGGACTTCTGTATCTAAGAAGTGCTGTTCTGCTGAGTTTTAACATCTTGTTTTAATTTGCATAAGGATCACTGCTATCCCACAGCCTCATAAGAATTTCAAAGGCTCTGGCAGAGTAACTGAAATGAGTGCAAATGCCCACATTTGCCCAAAGGCATTGAAGTTCTCACTCATGGAATCCATACACTAAGGGAAGCCAGGTCTGAAGGGAAGAGTTTACTGCTTGCATGAACGTACCACTCAATACATGCCTAAATTCATGCAGCAGCTACTAATGCCACAACTCTGGCTACGAGGGACACACGGATATCATAGAATCATAGAATGGT
>NW_010247639.1:0-1240 GCF_000690775.1 Eurypyga helias
CCTGGCAGCGTGATTTTCCGTACAGCATGCACTGATTTCTAGGCAACTCTGTTGTGGAGATACTGTCTGACCCAGCAGTCCTGCTCTTGGAGCCGCTGAAGCCAATAGGATCTGCTCATGGAACTACAGGGCAGAAAAGCCAGAAGCAGGGAGATGAGCAGTACACAGCAGGAAGCTCAAGATATTGACTTTTTTTTTTTTTTTCTCAACTATTTTTTGAGAGACTGTGATTAGCACCTCACGATGAAAAGCCTAGATACTGATAGGGAACTTAGGAAAATGATGTGGAGAATAACATGTTGAAAATGCACTTCTTAAAAAATATGTAATTAGAAGGACAATGCCATTCTTAAAGTCCCCTCATTGAAGTGAGCATTATTCCTTTTCCTGCAAGGTGTTTGAGAAAACCATGAAAAAATTCAGAACAAATAGAAGTCATGTTATCCAACCCAGTGCAATGCTTCTCTACCTTTACACAACAAACGAATGCTGAATCAATTCAGTTCACCAGAAAACTGAATTTGAGTTTCCTTAGAATATTATGTTTTGCAGCTATTAAGAGAATTTCCCTCTATCTCAGTGACAGCGTGAAATCCCCACCCAGGCTCCAGGGCCCCTTAGTGAAGGCCAGAATACTGCCAAACCCCCTTCTCACCTCCCAGAAAGATATACACACACACCTCTCTATACCATATCCCTTTCCCAGTTCCTGCTCTGGTTTTGTACTCCTGAAATAACTTCATGATAACCGATGACAAATAAATATCTTGACAGCAAGTGCTCCTCTTAAACCCAACCCTCATTAAAGTGTGAGAACATACTTTCATGGAAAGGGGAAGCTACTGTCAGGGCACTGAGAGTACTAATAGGACTTAATGGCCCTGATCAGCCTCAGCTAGGGTTTCCACCCCCACCCTCTGCCAACTGCCCCAGGAGCTCCATTTAAGCTACATTATGGGCCCTTAACTCTAGACTGGTAACTGGTTTATGTTCTATTACTAGCTTTGTCTTCTGAACAGCCTTTAGGCTTACATTGTAAAATGTCTTGATTTTTCAGTTCTAGTTCATGGATGAGCTCATTAGATCTACTTTGTGGTTTTTCTGTCTAGTCTCCATCTTTTGCTGTTCATGACTAGAAAACCCTGGAGATGGATGCAAGACTGCATAGATTATTTTTTGTATATAACTATATGTATGTGGGGTGTATACCTATCTGATGGTGGGATTGAGTGCACTCTCA
>NW_010247640.1:0-204 GCF_000690775.1 Eurypyga helias
TAATAAAAATAACGGGCCGCGCTAAGCCGCGGAAGGTTGGAGGGCTTTGTGCATTTTGCAGAACGCCCGGGTTGTCGCCGTGCCGGGATAGGAAGGTTTCTTTCTCGGTCTTTTATTCTTTCTTTAATTACGGATTTCGTGCTGATGGGGAAGTGTCCGCCGTGCGGGGTTCGTAAGTGAAAACAGCGGTGTGTGCATGGGGAA
>NW_010247640.1:290-689 GCF_000690775.1 Eurypyga helias
CGGGGCCGGCCCCCCTCCCTCCGCCGCCACTGTCCCCGCAGGCAGCCCGGTTCCTCCGAGAGCTGACTGGACACATTTTTCTGATTTTGCCCCGTTGAGATATTTTTGCCAGGCTGAAGAGCAGCGAGACGCCCGTGTATGCCGCTCGGTTTGCTCTTTTAGCATTAGCATAAGAGTGCTCAGACCAGATGTACAGTCTGCTCTGGCCATTTTGGTGAGCACCAACCTCCCCAGTGGGTCAATTAGGGAGATTATTGTTCTTCCTGCGGGGAAGATCAAGGAGCGCCACAAACCCGGGCCCGAGCAGAGCCGGATTGACATATCGATTTCTCGGCATTTCGGGCCGCGGGGAGAGGGCGAGAAAATAACGAAAGCCCTGTAGCTGGCAAGCGGAAGGTG
>NW_010247641.1:0-511 GCF_000690775.1 Eurypyga helias
GCCGAGGATGAGGGGGTAGAGCTCCCGCGGCTGCCCTACAAATGGGGCAGCAGGAGCAGCAGGAGCTGGTTTCTGTGTTGTTCTGGGTTCCCCCTCCCTCCCCACAGCCTGCCTGGAGGGCATGGCAGTCCCTGACCTGCTTCCACAAAATGGCTTAAGACCCTGGGACTGCTCCCGCTGCTGCTCTGCCGTGCCTGCGGCCCAGGGATGTCAGGGTAAGTCCGCTGTTTCTCTCACCTTAGCTCGGGTGTCTTTTCCTCTTGCCAACGCGCTCCTGCTGATCGGCCGCTCTGGAGGGGGCTGATAGACGGATGGGGCAGGGCCCCTCGCAGGTTGTGGGAGGGCTCAGAGGCTTGAAAATGGGGGTGTTGCCTTTGGAGAAGTTGCTTGTGCCCTTCTGTGTTGTGTCCTGCCTCTGTTGCAGGCAGAACCGTGGAGCTTTGATCTTGCAAACGGAGAGGAAAGCAGTTTCCTTGGTGGGCAGCGGGTGGCCCGCCCGGCTGCTCCTGGG
>NW_010247641.1:661-889 GCF_000690775.1 Eurypyga helias
CAGACGATAGCACATGGCTTTAGGGATCAGAATGCCCTGGGCAAGTGTCACCTGGGCCAGCACTTGGCGTGGGGGCACTGGGCAAGTGTTGCTTTTCCAAGGACCTGGGAGGGGGTTAGGGCTGGGATAGCTGAGCCTGCTGCACAGGAGGTGGGCAGGGGATGAGTTGGCTGAAGGGATGATTAGCTGAAGATTCAGAGAAGGACAAAGAGATAGAAACAGTATTAC
>NW_010247641.1:1114-5202 GCF_000690775.1 Eurypyga helias
CTTGGGCCGCCCTTCGCTTGGAAGGGTGTGCAGACCCCCCGTCCGACGGCCCGGCGTTGTCCAGCCGCCCGCGCTGCGCGAGGTAGGTGTTAGCGACACCCGGCTGAGGGGGAACAGCCCTGTACGCCGCTTTCTGGGGTGAAGCGCTTCCTCAGAGCCGCGTGACCAGAGTGGAAGCATGCCCTCAGCTCTGCGAGCAACAGCACCCCTGCTTTCCGGCATCACCTGTATGCCCGCCTTCCTCGGGAGCTACGGGTAGCGAGACCATGAAGGACCAGACACCAACGGCTCCAAGAGACCGGAGAGTTTCTGCGGGCCCGTCTGACACCCGGACGAACGGTCAGTCTCCAGAGCAAGGGCAAATGATTACTCAGACAGAACTTCTCCCAAAGGATGGGCACGCTCACGTTGGGACACTGCTGCGCAAAGCCTGAAGCCTAACACGCAAGCAGTCCCATCCTGCCTTCCCACCCCCTTTCTTTGGGTATCTATAACCAGAAGACCCCAGTCAGTTCAAATAGCAGAGTCTGCAAGAAACCCCAGTGATAACCAAGCGCAAACCAAGTGAGTACACCCGGAGGGGTCGTTGTGCAGTGAGTCTGTCCCGAGTTCCCACTGTGAAAGGCCTCTGCAGGCCTCCACGCTCCCTCAGGACTGCTCATTTCACAGAAAAACACCGGGTGGGCATGTGGGGAGCAGGGAAGAAAGAAAAGGGATTTGGGAATTAAAGTATGACAAGAAACTGGCCACAACTGAGACAAAACGGGAGTGTTTTTCCTTTCACTTTGGTGCAAGTTTGTTTATTCTGTACGCTATCCATCCATACACCGGTGATACAAATTCTAGGAACCTGCCACAAAGCATCGAAGCACAACATACCTATTATTCTGTAGACATCGGCATTTTCAACAGCATCCGGCCCCGTGGGCGGGCAGCGACTCCGCACAGAAACCCGCCCTTCCGTAAAAATGCGGATGTCCGAGAACTGTACGCACATGAGGGAGGGGGGAGCAAAGCTGTTCGCTTGTGGGGAACGAGGCTCAAGTCTTCAGATTAAAACCAAAAATTCCATCCCTGGAAGAGCTGGCTGTGGGGATTTCTGTCAAGGACCCTGTAAACTTGGTTATACAGTAAAACCTACGCCGGCTTTTTGCTCTGTGGAGGTCAGCAATGGGGCTACGTGAGGACTTAAGTCTCCCGCCGCACAGCGCCTGGAGCTGTTGGCAGGTTTGACAAGCTGCCTGGAGTACCTGGAGCGCTGTGCGGGGTGAAGGGAACGCTCTGCACCCTCAGCTCTGTTTCACAGGGCTTTTCCAGCTAGGAAGTTTTCCAACCGGTACAATCGGCGCTTGAGAACAGCTACGCTTCTGCACCACGTACGTGCCTTAATTAAAATGACCCATCAGCAAGCGCAGTCACAAGAGGGAGAAACACAACACACAGACAACGCGTTTGCGCCACGGCGCCCTCCGAGGCCGGAAAACCTGGTAACTCTGAAAGCCCTAGAAAATGCTGCGCTGGTTTCAAAACCACCTACTTGGCATAGGACCACATCTCTCTCTTTGCACACAAACGTTTCCCGCATCTCCCCCTCGCCGCGTTAAGCGTTCTGCATTTCTTTGCCGATCTTGTAGCTGAGGATTTTGTTCCAGTCGATCTTGGTGCGGGTGACGGGCAGCTGCCGGCGCAAGGCTTTGAAAGTGGTGTCCGACATCGTCTGGTAGTTCTCGCTGATCGCTGTCTGCAAGGCAAGTGGAACGAGTCAGGGAGCGACAAGGGACTCGGGGGAAGCTGGCTGTTACAGCCCCAGAGCCCTCTCTACCAGGCAGAGGTCACTGATGAATGATGCACTGTTACATCAGACCAGGGCGCCTGCAAGTACGAGGGCTGGTCACACTCCCCTGCGAGTGCAGCACCGTCTCCTCGGGTGTTTCACTGACTGCTCTCTCACCAGGCTCCCTGCACAAGGGCTGGGATGACGTAAAAACCTGTCACAAAAGTCTCCTCTTCAGCGTTTTTAACTGTCACAGAGGAAACCATTGAGACTCACCCGCTCCCCTTCCACGCTTGCTCCAAGCACCGCTGCTAACTCTTCAAAATAACTAACCAAGATTATTAATTACATGTAGTCTTACAACTATGTTCTTTAAACAAATGCTACTGCCCTTTCTCAGTAATTCTCAGTCAGTACCAGATTCAGGCAGAACGAGAATGAGAGGTCAACTTCCCCTGAACTCTAAACGGAGGCTGAGATGATTCCCATTTCTTTGACCACTGCTGATCTTACCTGGTACTCGTTTTCTGCGTTTTCGATTATCTTAATAAATTCCTTAGCTGTCTGGACATCACTCTACAAAAAGGAAAAGTACATTTTTATATGTTAAGAGCAATTTACAACAGATCTCCTAACTGACAGGCTGAGTATTGATGAAGCTGAAAACATGAGCAGCTCCTGCCTCAAGCCTGGAGCTGGGTTCCTCTCGCTCCCTATGGATGTCTCGGGAGGCTCAAGCTAGAGCTTGTGCTCCAAACCCCAACGGGACTGCACCCTAGCGAGCAAACGGGAAGTAGGCCTTCATGGCACAGACTGGAGATTCTGTGACTGTTGCTCCCTCTACTGTACTACAGGACTTCTTGTTTTCCCTTGATCTGCTGCTCCTGGGCTCCCTTGCAGACGGAGAAGCATGCTCTGCCCTAACTGGAATAGGAAGATAAGCTTTCCAGCAGACTGTACTTTCTAACACAGCCTAACTTAGAGCAAGTGAGAATCTGGGTTTCTCACGTACCTCTATGCTGACCCGTCCCCCTAAAGTGACATTATTTTCAAGTCAAGAGAGCGCAGTCAGAAGCGTACACCCCACAAGATGCTGAAGAAATAAAAAAGCTACTTTATACAGAAATTGTTTTGCAAACTTACCGAAACCTGTATGGAGTCCTGGACATCTTTATGGCTAACCAGCTGAACGTTGCCATCTTCGTAATAATGAACCTGAGCAAAGAGACAACTGCAGGTCACCGCTGAGGCTCACTCCATAATCCCTCGAGCCCCCAGAAGCACTTGCTGTGCCGCTCTTCTCCGCTTACGTGCAGACTAAAAGCAGGATGGGTTTTCTAAAAGGTTTCAGTCTTTGTTAAGACTGTTCAAGATTATGTTAATGCAGCAAACACCTAGAGTTGAAACGAGCAATTACAAGAGCATCCACGGCACAGGCTTTAGCCCTACAAAGCGAAGCAGCCCTGGAGGCCAAAAGGGTAATGCTCTACAATAAACCATGTGCCAGACTGTAGGGGATGTCCAAAACACTAGTTGTAAGAATTAATTGCTTGAGTTGTAGCGTTGAATAGCATCTTGACTTGAGAAGGACATCTCTGCTCTACTTCAGCGTCTCGCCGAGTGGAATGCCTTCGTGTACGAGAAGCACAACGCAGCTACTCCTGCTACTGCCAGAAAAAGGACCTCACCTGGATTTTGAGCACCGCAGCCACTTGTGCTGTTGGTGGTGTGATGGTAAACTTCCACTCCGATCTCCAGCGACCGTTCCTAAAAACAACCAAAGCATGAAAACCATTGCCAAAAAGCTCCAACAACAAAACCAAGCAAAGTAACAAGAGCAGGTTGTTTCTGCTGTCATCTGATGAGCAGCATCACAGTGCCTTAGGTGGCACCGAGCTGGATCTCTGCAGCACAGCCGAGCACAACGCGGCTTCAGTACAGACAGCTCCAGCGCTCGTGCTCGGGGTACGTAAGGGAGTCAGCCAGCCCGGCTAACGCCGTTCTCTGAGCCACGCTGACGCCTCTGGGGAAGTGCCAAGGGGCTGCAAGGAAAACAGACTCCAGAGTAAGAAGCAGAACTTCTTGGGAAGCCCAAGACCACGTGCTCTTCAGACTGTGTCAGAAGACACAGAGGATGGATTTGAGGGCCAGTAAAGGAAGAAAATAGACTGCGCTGAAATAGTCTTACCAGAAGTTTTTGGGCTGGAACTGGTGGCTCTCAATACAGGCAATAATTGTCTGCTGCCCATCTATAGATTTACCATAAACCTGCATTTAGAAAAAGAGTTAAAAAGACCGAAGAGCTGACGAAAAC
>NW_010247641.1:5226-8770 GCF_000690775.1 Eurypyga helias
GTGGAGGCTTGCTAGTGTGGGTTCTCACTAACTACATTTGTCCAACGCCTCCACTTGCACTTATGTGCAAATAATGCCTCCTGTTCGTTAAGTGTGGGTGCCACGGTGCTCGGCAGTCACGGTGACGAAAAGCAGGAGTCTGATACACCTTTACCACTGTGTGCACCGAGATATTTGCACCCTCTTTGGAACTCGAGGTTCCAAAGTTAGCAAAAGCCTAGCAAGGATGGAGAATTCAAACAGCAAAAAGTCCACTCAAGGTACTGCCTGACACGGAGCAACGAACTTTCAGTGAAACAAGGGGGATACTCAACAGTACAGAAGCCGTTGGGGTAATGATCTTTCACGTAAGCTCTCAGCGCGCTGTCACAGGCATCTCTCCATTGCTTTAAAGCTGATTCTGTGTCCTCAGGCTGGGGGTCACTTGCTTCTTTCCTCAAATGATCAAACTTAAAAGAAAGTTTGTTTCTTGGGTCTAAAAACCTGCCATTGCCCAGATCACCATGTTCTGTGATTAAGACCTGTAAAAGAAGTTGAAATTAAGACACACATATGCTGCTGTAAGTGTGCTGCTTTGTGTTTTCCCCTGACTGTCTGACTAGGTATCAATGTTTCAACAGATTCACTCATTGAGCTCTTCAGTAACTTCACGCATTGAGATTTTCAGTAATAATTTCAACTAAGAGGAGTTGTAATGAGGCTGTAGGTGAACCCCCTGCTCTTCACAGTAATACTGCACTTAGTCATTTCTGGGACAGAAAACTATTACAATAATGTATATATTTACCTTAAAGCATCCTTACAATACAAGCAGGTGGATTTGTGTCTAATGTTCTGTTATTTTTGCTGTTTTCCTTACCCATTTCTAAAGGAAAGGAAGAATTTTACTCTGGAATGTACCACCTATTGCCACGTTCCAGGCTGTAAGAGCTCTCCTGGTTGAGAAGGGTGTAGAGATGTGGCTACTTTTCATATGCACAAAGCACACGGCGAAGCAGCACTGAACCGTCCCTCTCCTTTGGCTCAGTCACCACAGTTCCCTGGCTTCCCAAACACTGGCTTTTCTACCTTCGCAGGCTGCACTGTAACTTCTTCTGGCCAAATCTGTTTCTATGGACAGCCCTCTTAAATATGTCTGCCTCCCACGAACATATCTGGGCCACCAGAAAAGTGAGGTCAGCACTCGGCTCGGCACAGAACGGATGGTCAGACCAGCTTTCCAGCTTCTGTAGGACTTGCTGCTTGTATCCACAAAGAGGTTTCGCTAGCATAGGCTGGATGGTGTTAGATTGGTATATTCAAAGGCGTGGATTGAACTCAATCTGTTCTAGGGTAGCCAGGAATGGGTCAAGAACGCAGAAAATCAAGAAACTCCCACTATTGAGAACCTACTGCCAACTGTGAGAAGGAGCTGTAAGCGGGCAGCGACATAAGAATTTGTCAGTGAGCTTTATATAAACAGTAATCCTTAATCATTCAGACTCTCAGGAGAATTCCAGAGACTTCAGCATGAGCTTTGCCTCAGGAACAACGAACCGGAGTTACCAGGCAGTATCAGACAACAAGAGAACGTTTCGCCTTTGCTGCTTCTGTCAGAGCAGTTCGGTAACACCCCGATGTGCGTGGGAGGGATGACGGCAGCTTGTGAGCAGAACGAAACCAGTCAACGTCTCGGTGAAGCAGCACTTTTGTACCGCTTTTGCACCATGTGGTAACACAAACCTCCAGCGGAAAACGTTTTCTCTTACCTGATCATCGTACCCTTCTATCTTCACCGGAGTGAACTGATCCATGTTGTACTGCGCAAACGCACTGGTGAGAATTAAAAGAAGATGGATTTTAGCTGTTTATTTTGACTCAAATTAACACCCGGTTATTTTGACTCAAGAATGTGTACGTGGTGTGATTTGAATTACAGAAAATTCGTACATGGTGTGATTTGAATTACAGAAAATTGCAACTTAACTTGGCAAATCATACACAGGAGCGCCCCTAAAGGATTTTTCAATACCCTTGATCGATGACAGCTAGAAAACCTCAGGTCTAAAGCCAGGTTTATTGAGTGATGACCGGGAAAGTGCAGAGTTCAAAAGTGGCACAGCAGGCAGCCTGGGGGAGTATGAGCAAGCCAGGGCAAAACAGGAACACCCCAGCTGCAAATCAGGCAGCAGCAAGGTAAACAAACGAGCAGACTAATATTGACAGCAATTTTCTTCTGTAAAGACTTGCTGACTGACGTGTCACTGAGCCTGAAGTAAAACCTCAGCATCAAACAGCCTGTGTGTGTAACCTTTAACACCTTCTGATGGGCCGTGCAAGTAAACAAGATACCCTGAAACCTTTTTCTTATTGAGGGCAGTTCTTTTTCTAAACTCCAGCTGAGGATTACTCGGTATTTCAGGCTCCACTTGCTTTACAAATCATGCTTCAACAGGATCAGACATTAAAAAAAAATTTTTGACAGAGCGCCTTCCTGTCAGTTTTATATGGCCTCTACTGCACAAATTCCGATTTAGGGCTTTTACAAAGAATCACCCAGGCCTCTTACAGAGAATCACCCTGCTTTTCATGATGTGCTTTGCTGGGGGGACAAGGAGTTGCAGAAGACTGCTCTCAGTACAACAAAGGCTTTGGCACAAAATGATGGGTGTGAGGAAGTGACAGAGCGCCTTCCTGTCAGTTTTATATGGCCTCTACTGCACAAATTCCGATTTAGGGCTTTTACAAAGAATCACCCAGGCCTCTTACAGAGAATCACCCTGCTTTTCATGATGTGCTTTGCTGGGGGGACAAGGAGTTGCAGAAGACTGCTCTCAGTACAACAAAGGCTTTGGCACAAAATGATGGGTGTGAGGAAGCACGCATCTCTGATGGTGACTTGTGTTGGAGATGTCGGTACTTACTGTGCTGCTCCTTCCCGCAGCAGATTGTCGTTGTTGAGCAACAACCGGACATCTGGGGAAGAGAGAGTTCAGGTGAGTTACCGGAGTTTTTGATCGAGTGCTTCTCCACACGTTTCACTTTCAACCGTAGAAATGCAAACGCTAAAATGATGAAATCAGTTCGCTACGGGTGTGCAGGCACAGAATGACAGCGTGCTGTTCCCTCACCGCTTTGTAACCTTAAAAGCAGCGTATTATGACACAGCCTTGTGCTCCTCACATTTTATCTACTATAAAACACCGCCGATCCTTTTTCCTTACGTCCTTACCATTGAATACTTCATTGAACTCCCCAGGGGGTGCATGAGTGATGAATTTTGCAGCTATACGCACCTACAGTGAAACAGAAAAGTAATTAAAGACAAAAGACACTTTATTGAGCTCATACGCGCTGCAACCTACGCCAGCAATTTACCAACAAACCCTACGCTGACAGCAATAGGAAGTGCCAGATTTAGGGAGAAGTTTAGGCAGGCACTGCCAAAATAAAAATAGTGTCATAAGGCCAGATTATTTCCAGTGTAACCGAGCAGAATGATTCCAAACAGACTCAGGAAGAAGTGCAAGCGTCGCACGAGAGCCTGTAAAGATGTGAACTGCTG
>NW_010247641.1:8782-12701 GCF_000690775.1 Eurypyga helias
GGGGACGAACGCCAGTGCCCCCCAGCCACTTTCTGGTGACATCCCTAAACAAGGGCTTTCTCCTGATCCTTGCTAGTAATCAGAACCCTAAATGCTGAGGTACATGAGGAATAAGGAACCACTGCAGAAGAATGATGCTGTAACTAGGTGGTAACCTACAGCACAACCACAAAGCTGAGCGTCCGACATCTCTGCCAGGCACTGGGATTCCCTGCGATGTAACCTGCTCCGACCGGCTGAGGAGATGCCACAGCTCCGCAGCAAACGGCCGGTGAAGGACGAGCTGATCCCTCTAGAACTGGAGCAGGAAATCAATTACATCAACTGCCACAGGACTGCTTCCAGAGTTAATTAATTACGCCCCGTGGACTCTGAAAAGCCACCGATGTGCTCAGAGCACAGAAGGAGCTTTGGAGATAGAAGGTGAAAAGCTGTGACCTGACAGGGACGGGGAAGTGATGGGAAGTGCCAAAAGGAACCAGGGAAGTCAGGCAGGGCTTCCAAAAGGAACCAGGGAAGTCAGGCAGGGCTTCCAAATGAAACCATCCCAACTTCAGCAAGCATTCTCGCTTTTCTCTTGAGCCTCTAACACTGCTTGGGGCCCTTCTAACCCCAAGCAGCAGCCCCACTCCCAGTGCTGCTCTGTGGCACCTCATCCCCTCGTCTGGAAGTAGTTTTATTGGAAACCGTACCGCAGGCAGCCATGAACCGTCAGAGTAGTGGCGGAATTTGGGTGCGTGGAGCTGAGTGAAATCATAAGTAACTGGAAAGGCCACTGTAAGCAATGTACCTGAATGTCTGTGAACCTTGAAGCTGGAAAAGAAAACCCAGGCTCTTCTGAGAAGTGATAAATCTGTGGTGTGTTCTGAACTCCAACACACACGTCTTGCAGTGCTGGGATCTAGGTGGTCGAGGTATTGATTCCGTTGAAACTGGTAAGAGTTTATGGTTTTCATAATTCATAATCAAATCTTTTACGGCTTTTGCAGGACAAAAGGGAATAGAATCATCTTGGAAGACTTAAAGCGGGAAATGTCACAAAATTAAACCTCTCCCTTAGGATAATAAACCCGTCACATTTCTCCAATAAGCACAGCTGAAGCCATGCTAGCCCTTCCTGCTCAACTGGACACGTACTGACGAAGACTCATTACAGCTCTGACCGCTGCTTCTACTCCTCACGTTGAGCAGTAAACCCGAGGAGTGTGCGTCTATCCAACTGCTTCAGCTGGATTACTGCCAGAGCTGGAAATAACCTGCTCCTCTCAGCAGTCTCCTCTGTTTCAATCAGAGATTGTTTGTCACATAATGATTTAAAGCAAGGCATGAAAGGGAATAAACCCCTTCCCAAGCAAAGGGTACATTGCCTTATTCCCACAGTATCAAGTAACAGCCCTGCCTTAACTGGACTGAGCTTGAGCTAAAACCAGATCATCTTCTGGTTTGCATGTGTTTCAAAAAATATATAGTTTTTAGGCCTTAAGTGATTATGCAATACAAATGAAAAACTAAGAAGTCAGTATGTCTCTTCTCCTAACTCCCTGCTTTGGGGTAAGGTTGGGAAGTACGCAGCAACTCTGAACGTGTAGCTCTTACTGGCTGACGATTTTTGCTACTGAAAGAACAGTTACTAGGACACAGTGTTGCCCTCATCCTGGTAGATCTCACACTCAGACATCTGGATGGTGAGGAAGATAACCCAGCCCTAATTAAAGGGGACTCTGCTGCGAGCCAGCCCTAAATGGCTGAGACCTCTGAAACGACACCGCGTGCTTTCCTAAGAAAGTGCAAGTGTAAGCACTGGCAGAGGCGTATCGCCCTGCTAAAGCTCACCAACGTGGACTGCTCCATGCCGCGAGGCTGCACCAGAACGCACCCTGCAAACGTACCCCCAGATGAACAGGTTCCCTTTTACAAGGCGCCTCAGCGTTCAGAAAAACAAGGCTCCTAAAAAGCCACGAAATGTAGAATCTTCCAGACTTGGGCAACAATGTTGTGGCTACAGAACTGCACTGGGCGCGGAACCCTCGTGAAAGGGAGCGCGGGGTTAGGACACTGACTCTTAGACTCTTGTGAAAAGGGTGAGATTTCAAGTCTTCCACAGATTTTTCCACTTGGAAGGATGAACCAAATTAAATTTCCACATTTCAAATGTTATCACAGAACCAACCATAAACAGAGTGAATGCTGCAAGTGGAGCGTGTTCACTTTCCTAAAGTATCCCTAGCTCTGCGTCTCTGGAACAGTAAAATACAGAGCATTTTACTGCTGGAGTCCGGAGTGGAGTGCAGAAAGCAGGCTGCCGAGTAATTAATTCCAACTGTCAGGCACTGGAATCGCTGTTGGTGTGGAGAGTCGCTCTGTTTCGGAGCGGCGTCAGCATGGCAGCAGGATGTTCTTTTGCAGAAGCACAGAAATCAGACGTTCTGCAAACCCACTGACTTCCTGGCCCACCGGTGCCGCTGCAGGCAGCCGTGACGCGCCCGCACGACAAACTTCCTGCCTCTGAAATGGGGAAGGTGTCAGAGGGGGAAGCTGCTCAACCCACAGCTTAGGCAGGCAGAATGGCAGCAGACCTCCAACAACCCCTGGGCCTCCTGAAAGATGCCTGCAGAGGACAAAGTGAGGCTTGCAGGGTGAATTAACTCTGTCGGTGCACCGGTTTTATTGTTTCTTTGCTTTTGTCTTAAAGCACTGGTGAACTCAGGCTTAAAGAAGGAAACATGAACGTTCCAGACCTGTCTGAACAGTTCTAAAATGGATACTATAGTAAACCTTTGCTACATGTTTCTTTTTCAGATCCTCCCTTTTCTACTCGTGCTAGGCATGGAGCTACTCTAAACTGATTCTACGTGGCCTGAGCTGGGGCACGGAGTACAACGCAGGCTCTGATTTTCAGTGAAATGTGGTTTAAGTACAATGCAGGCTCCGATTTTCAGGGAAATCCCGTTTACTCTGGGAAATAAAGCACTTGGGCAGGTGTGGTTCTGAAGAGCCTCTTCCTGAGGGACAAGCCTTCCAGGTGAGCGCTTTGAAAGAGCTGCAGGTTTCAGGTGAATGCAGTGGGAGGAGGAAAAAAACCACCTCGTGACAACAGGTTCTTGTAACAGTGACCCTCATTCCCACGCTAGACAGCTGGTCTAAGTGTACGCCTACAAACAGGGACCCCGCTTCTGCCTCCAGCTCTTTAAGCGTCTGCCAAATTACGCAGGCCGCTTCCCCTCCTGTGCTCTCAGACCCGTACCACCGTAACCCCCAACACGGCACCGCTCCAGTTTCATTTTCATGTTCCCATCAAATGCACTGACGACCTCAACTGCAGCAGATGAACTGAAGTTCAGCCGCACGACACCAGGCAGAATACAGTACACACCGCCGGGCAGGTTTCAGCCATGTGCTAAAGACCACACAAACGCTGCTCTGGAGTAGTTGTAGCGATGCTCACGTCACCTCACATATTAACGAAAGGATGAATTGCACCTTTAAAGCTCCACCTGCTGTTGCACTGTAATGAAGCTGAAATTGGCTGTTTAAGGGAAAAATGAAGGTTGGCTCCAGGCCCGCAGGATCCCTGAAGATCTATGAGCCTTGATGCTCCCTCCAGAACGTTAAGAAACAAAGCAAAAAGCGACACGTGATAGTTTTATGACATAAGGAAGAGTAACGGTGGCAGCTGGGGAAGCAGAAAACGTGGATCCACGCTCTGGATGTGTTTAGGAACCGAACGGGCTGGGCAGCACCTTTCACAGACGCCGCCGACTTTGCTGAGCTGGGAAATAAACCGAAGAGCAGAAAGCGCATTCGCACGCACAAAGACGCGCCGAGGCACCTCGGCTGCCCCAGGCAATCAGGAAATGGAAACGCGAAGCGTTGCGCTGGTAAGTGACGGCTGGTCTCTGGCCGGCCGGCCCCTCAGCCG
>NW_010247642.1:0-1281 GCF_000690775.1 Eurypyga helias
CCGGGGAAGCCTCTCGGGCACGGGGTTGCTGGTCCCGTCCGGTTTTTGTTCCTTTTCCCCCCTCTGGAGCCAACCGCCTCGCTCTCCCGCCGAGGAGCCCCTGGCCCCTTGCTCCGCGCTGCTCCGCGGGTTGCGCGCAGCCTGTCCCCTGCTGCGGATGGACAACGCGCCCGGATCATTGTTCTCCGCGGGGGTGGGCGCTTGTTGTTGTTATTGATTTTTTTTTTTCTTGCCAGATTTCTGTAGGTTGATCCGTGGCATGTTGTTTTCATTTCTTGACCTTTTTTTTTTTTCTTAAATAACTGGGGGGATTTAAATTTATCGAACAACCTGTGATCCATATGTCTGTCCGATTAATTTTTTTATGGGATGATGAAAGAGAGAAGAACCTCTATATATAGTGATCTGCTAATGGAATAGCATATATATTCAAAACACCTTTCTGGGGTTACTTTTATTTCCGGACTTTAAAATGCGACCCGGGTTATTTAGGCAGTTGGGTGAGGCGCTACTTATTTGATGTAGAGGAATCGCATATTTAGACTTCCTGAGGAAAAAAAAAAAAAGAAAAGGAAAAAGTTTAAACTGTTCTTCACCAGAAAGATATTTTCCTGCGATCCCTTCGATAATCTCGAGTGACATTTAGGGGATGGTTATGGCCGTGTTTTGCTATTCACAGCGTGATTTCGGCAAATCTTTCCGAACATTAAAGCCGGGTGCCATCGGGGAGTAAAATATCCACAGCATCCTTTTCTCTGTAAGGGCACGATTTGCTGTAACTTCCCAGCAGGGGACCATAGGAGCGGTCACTAAGGAAAACTTATTTAGTTCATTATCCGCTTTTTCCTCCAGCGAGCCTAATCGCTTCACCCTAAGGAGACGTGGTGTGTAAAACTGACGGCAGGTAGAAGAGGAGGGATAGTCAGTCAAACGTTCCCGAGCAGAGGAAAAGTACAGACGGCGGTGAGAAAATCGCATGTAACCCCGTTTCTGTGCATCGCAAGTGCACCTTCACCCCTTCTCCTTGCTCCCCGCGGCTGCGGGTGAGCAGGATGGCTGGGGGTGTTGGGGGCGAATTAGCACTTCCAATTTCCCTCTCTCGGGATGCACGGCAAGCCTGGATGCACGCTCCCCGAGATACAGATCACCTTCAAAACAGGCTTGAGAGAAGGTTAAGCGTGGCTTTAATTTAGAAGAGTCAGGAAAGCCCCCCTCGGCCCCCCTGGTCACGGCGGGGTACTACAGCCTGCCCGCCCCGCGCTGCCCTCGGCCGGGCTGCTC
>NW_010247643.1:0-4094 GCF_000690775.1 Eurypyga helias
GCGGTTCTGCCTTCTGCGTCCGTGATGGGGAGGATGTCTGTCGTGAGAACAACGATAACGGTGTCACTGAGCTACCCAGCTCTTGGAACCGTGCTTCCGGAGCATTCTCAATCTTCCCTTTATTTTCTGAACAATAAGGGGCTGTTTAATTCCCACAGCATCCTGAGGAGCGAGTTCCATATTGCTGTTATCTGCTTTTTACAGACGGAGAAAATGCTGGAAAACCAGGACTTTGCATGGTGAAGTCATCCGAGGTCAGGACTCCAGCGATGCTGGAGGGAGCACGGCTTGAATCAGCGGAGCTGATCTGTCACATCACTCTGCTGCTCTTCATGGAAAGAACAAAGTTCTGTCATTTTGCAAGTGGCCTTTAAGAGACTTGTACGCTGAAAAAGTTAAAGTGACTAAATGTGAACTCTTTGCCTTCCAGCAGCATCTTCAGTGTGGGAGGGGGCACTTACAAGTGCAACAGCATGCCCGGACGCTGCAGGATGCGGACCCAGTCTGAGGATGGGGAGATGTGCGGGTTTGTACCAGGGCTGCCACTGAGCAACCGGTGGTATCCCTCCTGTTCTCGGGGGACTGGGTTCTCTTCAGTTTGGTTGTGGAGTGCTTTCAGGTCCGATGATACAATTGGTACAAAAGCAGCTAAGCATTATTGCTATTATGCAATCATGAGAGTTTCAGAAAGGAAAATATGTTTTTTTTCAGGATCCCACTGTGACAGAACCAAAAATATCACTGTGTTAACGAGGGCCTGATCCTCGCTAGTACACACTGCTCAAGCCAGAGTGTCTTCTGCACCCCTGTGTCTGCGCCTTTCCCAACTGCTGTGCAAGCACCTCTCCGGCAGCACAAGGGCACCAAATCTCGAGGGCTTCCCCATAACCACCTGCCAGTTCATGGGCATCTGAGGACCGGCAACGCAACCACACTGTGTGCAACTGCAGGGACTGGGCTGAGCCCAGATGTGCCCTGGGCAATAGCTCCAGTGCTCTGCTTGTCTAAGGGCTGCTCTCATTTCCGCTTGTTTGGGGTATTGTGTTATTCTTCCAGTGCTTGCAGAACAAGGGGAGAGGAGAGGAATGCAAAAGGCATGTTTTGATACCCACTGAAGTAACTCACTCTCCTGTTGCTGAGGGGATGTGGCCTCGTGTAAACTCTCTGGTGTCTGTGCCTAGACCAGTGCTTAGTTTTTGAGTTAAGGATGACACCCTCCCCTATGCTTCTGCAGCAGTAAAGCCAAGGCTGCCGCAGCCTTGACTGGCCCTACCCCTGCAGAAATGATTAAGGGGGTGTGCATGGGCTGGATGGCAAAGCAGTGTCTCCCTGCTCACTTCTTGCTGGGAAAGCTGTGGGCTGCACCATGCAGCTGTGCCAGCCGGCCGACACAGTGCAGATGCTCTGTCCCTAGAGCTGAGGAGTGAGAGTTTATGGAACCTAAAATTCTCCTTGCTGAAGGCTCTTGGTTTCTGTCCAATAGCACATGCTGAGGGTTAGCGCTGCCTGACAGCTGCTTGGTGGTCTCGGCATGAAATGAGCTGGTGAACCTCAGCTTGGTTTCTGGCAAAGACAGATGTTCGTGCTTTAAAAAAATCATTACCATGGTCATTGCTAACCAGACTGCTTCTTGGCAAGAAGAGAAGATTCATAGCTTGAATGAGCATGGAAGAATAAAAAAGCCTTTCTTCAGGTCAGGATCAATGCATTTTGGCTCCAAATCTGCTCAGGGAATCTATGCTCTTCGTAATATTGCAAGTGTGGAAAAAACATTTTGGAAATTTAGCCTGATTGGGCCTTTGTCCAGAGCATGACACTGATACAGGAACAGTACAGGATTGTCTGGGGGCTATTTTGGGTGATGTGAAGCTAGAGAGCCCTTTGCCTGCTCGAGACACTATCAAACATTACAGGCCAGTTTTAAACATCAACCATGCAACCTCCCCCAATCAGCGTTATCCCTCCCTTATGAGGGGAAGCTGCAGGGCGATTATAGCAGTTTGACAACAGCTGTGCAAGAAAACAGACAACCTGTGTCAGAACATCATCTTCTGAACCTCAGCTCTGTGCTGTGACCAGCTGTGATGCAGTGCCTCCTGAGAGCCCTGTCCCAGACGGGCCAGGCAACAATCAGCAGGACCTAAATGGGAACACACAACACCCCTGTATCCTCCTTTCAGGGTTGCTATCTCAGAGTAGAGGTGTCAGGCTCCCTTCAGCTGCCTCTGAGTGCCAGTGACTGGCTCAGTGTCATGTTATGACCTGCCTGGGCTTCCTCCTCCTCCTGGGTACAGTCCAGCAGAGGCTCCAGCAGGAGTGGGAGAAGGTTTAGATAAACAGAGGCTGCTCTTATCGGTTGGGAAATTCTTGCTGGGATGGCAGCGGCCGAGATCCTGGCCCAACTGCAGAAAATGAGATGGTTGAGTTTGGCTGTGCTGACAGCCTGGCACCAGTGCCCCTGTCCCTGTGCTGGGTGAGTACCTGGCAGTAGCGATTATGCACATGCTGCTTCTGCAGTTGGGTTCCCATTGCACCTGCTCAGGTGGAAGCAACTTCCCTGTTATTAGAGGGCTGGGAAAGCTGCTCTGTGTACTACTCACCTCCCTCAGGAATGAGGGTATGTCTAAGTGTTTTTCTGGGAACAAAAAGGGCAAGACATCTCCTCCCTTTTGCTTTGAGAAAGTCTGAGAAATCAGTGTCCTTTTGTTGTAACGGCTGGTGTTACTGAGGGCTGCAGGTTGCATCCTCCCGCCAGTCCCAACTTGCTCAGGATCGACAGCGGATGCTCAGCAGTTCTTCTGCATTGTGCTGCTGTTATTATTGTTATGGGGTTATTATTAGAAACCCAAGCCACACTAATGACCCCAAACCTGGTGATGAGGTAACTATAAACTGCTGTGTGTGAGGATAGGACCATCAGGTCAGGAGGCTGCTTGGAAGGTTGCTCAAGTACTAGAGACCTTCTCATATTGCTGTCACCTAACAGAGGAGATAAAAAGTGCATTAGCAGCTAGATAAGGAGTATCCACATGTCACAGTCAATCCCCTGCTCACAGTCAAGCAAGACATCCTTTCCTCAGCCGGGCTCTCAGCGCATAACCATGGTGTCTGATAAGGGGCGCTGGGGTGATGGGGAGGAGGTAAGGCAGCAGGGCTCCTGCAGTGGCATCCCTGTTGCTTTTCTCCCAGGCTCAGCCTGTTTCCCAGCTCAAAGCAGTAACACACTCGTCTGCACATCATGTTCCTGTTATTTTGTCTACGGTTTTCAGTGCAGGATGTGTCTCCATCTGCATTTAAGTGATTCAAAGCTGCTGGCACCCAGTGATGATGCTCTGGATGCAGCTGTGGAAGAGGAAATCAGCACTGGGATAAGTGGTGGCTTCCCTACTGTTATTTTCCTTCATTCTGTTATTCCCTGGGCTGGCTGGGCTGCTGTGACAGGAGAAACACTCAGGAATCTCAAGCCTTCTGTTTTGCTCTTTTACTTCTGAAGTCCCTATCAGTCCTGGGCAAAATGTAACAGCAAACGAGATAACGGGGAACAGAGTGTCCTGGGGCAGCGGGACTCATCTCTAGTGTAAATCTCCCAGCTTTGTGGCATGATAGGACCACATGCGATCTGAGATGGGGGAGGAATCTTCATCCTGTTACATGACAGTGGCCTGTTCCTGCTCTTGGCTCTTTCCTAGAAGCAGCCATGCCTCAGGACACAGCTGTGCACTGGTGAAGACGACTGCCATTGGACTGCGAGTCTGCACTAGTCCCGTGGGGTTTTTAAAAGTCTTTTCAGAAAAGGAAGCAATTCTAGTCGACTGCTTTTATCAGCACTGTGCAGGGACCATGGAGCCAGTTGCCTCGTGCCTGTAGACTGTTAATTCCAAATCCCAAGGGACTGCTACCGGGCTGCCGCGGTGCAGACAGCGGGTCGGTGTGGGTGTAGGCATGGGAACATCCGCGCTACGGGTTGACGGGGGAGGCGGCCACGGACACGCGGGTTTACCGGCTGGCAGGAGGCACGTCCCTCGGCAGGACGTGCGGGACCCTTTGCGGGGTGAGGTGGGTGCCCGGGGATGCAGGCACCGCCGCTCCCGCGG
>NW_010247644.1:0-2666 GCF_000690775.1 Eurypyga helias
GCACTCAATGCCGTGAGATGAATGCACTCATTCATCTGCAATGAGGAGGCAGGACACAAAGAAGCTAGATACAGCCCAAAGAGGCAAGCTTAGTGGAGATGAAGGCTGTAATACAACAGAACTGGACTGCTTTTTGGGCTTGGATTATTATTGCTGGCCCTAGAAGACCTAGTGATCCTGCTCCTGATCTTTTTCTTTTTTTTTCTTTTTTTTTTAATCTTTCTAAATTCACCCAACGTACTTCAGAGGGCAGCCTGATATACTCAGGAGATTAACTGCAGAAACCTCAGGACAACTTTCCTCCTTCAGAGGAAAATTGTAGCAATGCAAGGGGCAGTCCCTGGGCTTCATCTCAGCTTCCCACTTCTTTTGCTGAACCATACGGTGGAAAAAAAGTAAGAGGGGAGAAGAAATGCGAGAAAAAAAAAATTAAGCAAATGGAGCTCAGATCATAGAAACTAAGAGAGCTTTAGGGTTTTTTTTTCACTTAGTTTGCAAGTTTGGGTTAAAACTGTTTCACTCTTTGGTACATTTTAATCTCTGAGACAAGGTCAAGATATGCAAGCCAGCTAGAACACAGGAAAGGGGCAAGTGTTGACACTTTTCACCAATATCAGAGACAATCAGTATCAAGGCTGCAACTCAAACTCAGGTATGCACAGTCCTGGATTTGCAGTGACATTTCTAGGACACACTGTGTCCCAAGTGAGCCTTTTTGACTTTTTGCATTACTACCAGAGCAGCCTTTTCCACCTGCAAGGGGGAATATGAGTCTCCTGCGTCATAAAGAAAAAAAAAATCAAGATCACATTTTCTGAAATCAGAGGGACATCAATCTGTAGCAGCTGTTAGGAGAACCAGGTTTAGGATTAGTTTTTTCTCTTGATGAGTCATTCCACAAGATAACAGACAACCTTCTATAGTTTACTCCTGGGGATTATTTTTGGTCTCTTGGAGACAAAACTCAATTGGACTAACCTAGAACAAGCAGGTTTGTCTTTTTTCTAGATTGTCTACTGAAACAGAGTAGTACCTGGGTTCGACAGCTCATGAATTCAACTTAAGCAATTGTGCTTGTGTAGCATGAGGCTTCGTAAACTGTGTTTAAACAGACTTACTCCTACATCTAGAGAAGACATTTAGGGAAACATTGCTTCTGAATGGATTACGTAACACTTTATAAACTTTTTTCTTAACTAGCATCTTTGCCAAATAGCACCTCATTTTAGTTCTTCAAACTTACAACAAAAATATGAAGAACCTGTCTGGCCACTCACAGCATTCACATGAGGGGATTTTCAGTCTAGTTATATATAAGCATCCTCTAAGAGGTTTAAACCACAAACTTTTACTGCAATATAAAAAGGGGACTGTGCAGGACTTTCTAAAAGCATTTGTGCAGAGGTATGAATAGCTGTCTTGGGGAAACTCCCCTGTATTAGTAGAAATAGCTGTTATTGCCCATGCTGTACAGAGCCTCAGAGGGAACCATTACAAATATTCTTGTAACTTATTCCGTTTGAATGTAGTGGTTTTCAGAATGACAACTTAATAAGTGGGAAGTCAAAAAGCAAGCTGATAAAAAACAGCAGCAGTGTTTACCAGTACAAATGCTGGCAGTAAGGACTGCCCCCCACCACCACACACATTTCTGCCCAGGGGGCCACCAGCATTGTACCCTCCAGCTCCATGAGATCAAATTGTCCCTTTCCCTTAGGATTTGTAACTGAAACAAGACCATTTCTCAGTTTCATGGACAACACTCTAATTAGCAAACTATCAGCCCAGACCTTAGGATGTCTGAAAAAATTTACATCTAGGATAACAAAAAAAACCCCCACAGCCACAAGTGTAAACCTATGGATTCTGATGTTAACACACGGCATTTCTCAACTGCGATCAATTACAGCAGAGACTGCAACAAAAACCTTGTACTCCCCAAAGGCTTCAGCTGTAATGTCTTCTTTTGTCCTATTAGTTGCCCCAAAATAAGGGGAAGGGGTCATGATTGACTGACAGTCAACCCACTCTGATAATCTGTCTCCAAAGTACCAGGTGTAAGAAGGGCAATTTAAGGGAGGAATATGTAAATTAGCTGTTATTTATGCTTATGTAAAGTTACTGTTGTTACCAAATTTTCTCCAGTGTTTCCTGAACACACATTCTCAGCTTTCTAGAAATTTGGCTAGGGTTATCAACAGCAACAAAGGAAGCAGCATGAGAAAGAGAACCTGAAACAGAGGTTATGAAATAGAATCTATTTTGTTTCATTTCTCAGCGCTCCATTCACAATAAAACTTAATGCTGAACTTGAACTGTGTGCCACTAAATCTCTCAACAGCAGAGTCCTTTACAGTTTTCATGACTTCTCACACAGAACACAGGCTGCCTAGGGAAGAGAAATCCAACTAGTTTTGACAATTCAGTTGCTGTTTCCCGATGTTTACTGTTTACTATCTGCTTAAACCTTGTACAGCAGTAAAAAACCACAACATTCTATTGCATAGATATCATAAAAAAATTTGTGACCTGCCAGGAAGTCTCCACTTCTTTTTTTTCACCTTGAAGTTGTCCAAAGGAATAATCTTTAAAGTCACTAGTAGTTTGCTGGGTGCTCAACCTGGGGTCAAGGAGTCATGAAGCTCAGCATTTCATGGGGGGGGGTG